>NC_133620.1:478095937-478140937 GCF_048593235.1 Sminthopsis crassicaudata | reverse complement strand
TCAAAAATTTATGAGAGGCCTAGATTAGAACATCGAGGAACAGATAAAAAGTTATAATCATCTCTGACACTTATTCATCATGAGGATGAAGAGAACTTCCCCACAAAGAGAACACCACTTGAGGCAATAACCAAAGCCACCAATAAGTGGGAATTGAGCCCATCAGGCTTATCCAAAGAGAGTTACAACATGCTCTAAGTGATAAATGAAGCCATATGCAAATTAAATAACAAGAGTGAATTCAATTTTCATGGGTGTATCACGAGAGTAAAGATAGCGCTTCTAACATTGTTTTATGGGGATCCTCATCCACTTTTGCTTTCTGCTTGTTCCCTAACTTTCCCCTGTGTCCCCAGGCAGCTGTAGCACGCCCAGCAGCTACACCTTGGTAAACCATCATGGCACACAAGTTCAACCAGATTGAAGAAACCCATTGATGCATTAGGGCATTGTCTACCCCAAGTATATGAAGACTTCCCCCAATGGAATATGTGGGTGTGAACAGTTTTTAGTAACAGCTATGAATGCTAAAGTTGGCCCTTTGGAGCACTAGGGCTTAATCAGACAGAGATGGCAAGGTCATGCCAGGTGTCCTGGGCCATCTCTGTCATTCTGACATTTGTCCTCCCACAGGGCTTTGATGACTAAAAGAGAGAGTGACTCTGGCAACTTTGTACAATTCTGCTTCACTTAAATCCAACTCACCTGCAAGTCAAGACATCAGCTCCTGATGGTCTCTTCAAAGTGAAGGACAAACAACAGCATATTACTGTACAAACACATAGACAGTTTTAGCAGTGAAAATACCAAGGAATTTCTTCATGGAACTAAACACAATTCTAAGGAAATTTATATTAAAAAAAAAATTAAACAGACAGGAATTGTATAGCAACACTGAAAAATAGTAGAGCTAATCAATCGGGCAGTAACTTATTAAGTGCCTGCTACGTGCCCAGGTCTGGGCTCAGTGCTGGAGAGACACTCTGAACTCTAAAAATGACATCATCCTTTCTCTCCAGGATCTGACGTACTTTTGCGTCAATATTTGCACAATAAATAAGTACAGAATAAATATAAAATATATGCAAAGTTCTTAAATTCAAGACTATTGGAGAAACAAGGTTATATTAATTGAAAGATCAGGAATCATCTCACTGATTATTAAGCTATGCTCATCACTTCAGTCTTAATTCTGGCAGTGTTCAGGTCTAAATTAAAATTTGATCCATTTAGGTAGTAAAACCTACCAATAGTCTGCAATTATCCCAAGTCCTATACTGAGTTCCCTACTATATTTCCTAATACATGGAAAATAAACTGGATTAACTAGACTTAGTATTCTTACTTTCCTCGTCCTAAACAGAATCCATATCCAAGATTGTCAGTGAAACTGAGCATCTACCCATTTGGCCTCTTATTATAGGAGGTTTCTCTGGTTATCTTCTAACTGATGGTCATCTATCTACTGCCTAATTTTTCTAAGTACTTTGAGCTTTGCTCCATTCTGTTTCTTCTACTAGTTAATCCTGTGACAATGGAAACTCAAAACATCTCTCCAAGCTTTGGTTTTCTGTTAAAAATGTCTTTCCTCCTTCTCTCAAAAACTTTTGAGTATTAGCAAGAAAGATGTCTCACATATCCACTCACACCTCCACAATACACATTAAGTACTATTAGTGGGAAGCCCAAAATAGGACTAAAAAGTATAGCAGGTGGGTATAGAGAATAATTTTAAATTCTTTGTTTACTACTTTTTTTTCCAGATTGGGAGACTAGGCATGAAACCAACAAGTCAGCTCCTAGACTGAACATATCTATGGAGAATTTGTCTCAAAATAGACTCACAAGGGATGATTTCTCTATCTCCAGTTTGAAAGAAACCTGGACATGTGATGGAGGATTAGGGAGGCTACAGAGCATTGAGGAAAAAACTAAGCAAGTAAAAATCACTCAAAGGAAAACTTACAGTGATGTAAAAAACCATAAAGATTCAAAGTATGACCAAAGTATCAGTGTGGTACCAAAATTTCTAACTCAACAGAGAGTAGTCATAGGAAAAGATCTCTTTTTGTCTTCAAAACCAAGAAAGTGCCATAAAACTTTATCTAAGGAGATAGATCCTAGATATAATGAATGTGGGGAAATCTTTCATTTCTCAGTCAGATTTTATTACATATCATAGACTTCATCCTAGAAAGAAACATGATGCTTCTAATGGGAAAGCTATTGATTTCAGCCCACATATTAATTCCCATCAGAATATTGATATTGAAGAGAATGCTCCGAATTATATTAAATTTGAGAAAGCTGCCATCCAAAATGTACAACTAATTGAACATCAGAGAATTCACACTGGAGAGACACCTGAATATCGCAAATATGGGGAGCTTTTCAACCATGGTTCATCCCTTGCTTCCCATCAGAGGATTTACACTGAAAAAAACCCTAACCATTGTTTGAAGTCCTTCCTTCAGAGTTCACAGATTTCTCATCACCAGCAAATTTATAGTGGAGAGAAGCTTCATGAATGTAATCAATGTGGGAAGGCCTTCCATCGGAAAGGACAGCTTACTCAGCACCAGAAAATTCATACTGGAGAGAAACCTTTTGAGTGTAATGACTGTGGAAAGGCTTTCCGCCTGAGGGAACACCTTACTCGACACCAGAGGATCCATACTGGAGAGAAACCTTATGAATGCAATGAATGTGGGAAGGCATTCCACCTGAGGGAACTCCTTACTCTCCATCAGAATATTCATAAGGGAGAGAAACCTCATAAATGTGATGATTGTGGGAAGCTCTTTCGTCTGAAAGAACACCTCACTCGACATCAGAGGATTCATACTGGAGAGAAGCCTTATGAGTGTAATGAATGTGGAAAGTCCTTCCACCTAAGTGAACAGCTTACTCGTCATCAGAGGATTCACAATGGAGAGAAACCTTATGAATGCAATCAATGTGGGAAGGCTTTTCACTTAAAAGAACTCCTCACAACCAGAAGACCATTATACACTTCAACAATGATACTGTACGAGGATGTATGCTGATAGAAGTGGATATCTTCAACATAGAGAAGAGCTAATCCAATTCCAATTGATTAATGATGGACAGAACCAGCTACATCCAGAAAAGGAACACTGGGAAATGAATGTAAAATGTTATTTTTACCTTCTGAATCCAATTCTTCCTGTGCAACAAAAAATTCGGTTCTACACACATATATTGTATCTAGAATATACTGTAATATATTTAACATATATAAGACTGCTTGCCATCTGGGGGAGGGGGTTGGGGGAGGAAGGGAAAAAATCTGAATAGAAGTAAGTGCAAGGGATAAAGTTGTAAAAAATTACCCATGCATATGTACTGTCAAAAAAATGTTATAATTATAAAATAAAATAAAAATTAAAAAAAAAAAAAAAAAAGAACTCCTCACTCTCCACTGGAGTATTCATACTGGAGAGAAACCTCATAAATGTCATGAATGTGGGAAGGCTTTTAGCCAGAGAGGACACCTTACTGTACATCAGAGGATTCACACTGGAGAGAAACCTTATGAATGTAATGAATGTGGAAAGGCCTTCCATGCAAGAGAACTGCTCACTCTCCATCATAGTATTCATACTGGAGAGACACCTTACAAATGTAATGAATGTGGGAAGTTCTTCAGCCAGAGAGGACATCTTACTGTACATCAGAGGATTCACACTGGAGAAAAACCTTATGAATGTAATGACTGTGGGAAAGTTTTTCGTCTAAAAGAACACCTTACTCAGCATCATAGGATTCATACTGGAGAGAAGCCTCATAAATGTAATGAATGTGGAAAGGCCTTCAGCCGGAGAGAACACCTTACTAGACATCAGACGATTCATACTGGAGAGAAACCTTATGAGTGTAATGAATGTGGAAAGGCCTTTAGCCTGAGAGGATCACTTACTCGACATCAGAGTAACAAGTGTCATCCCATATTTGGAAATTAAGCTAAGATTTAGTAGGACCTAAATATGGACAACTACAAAAACCCTATGTAGTGAATTAAAGTGCTAAATTGTATGAAATTCACTATTAATGTTTTTTTCTGACTAATACAATGAAAACAATTTAAGATAATTTACAGATTTCATAGAATACTCCTCAAAATACCAAAAATGTCTTGGCTGTTCAAAGCTTTTGACTCTGTTATCCAAATACTAGACGTGTCAAGATCACTAGAAAAATAAAATTCCATGTTCTTGTTCAATCATTTTAGTTATCTGTGACACTTCATGGCCCCCAATGGGGTTTTCTTGGCAAAGATACTGGAGTGATTTGGTATTTTTATTTCCAGCTCATTTTACTGATGGGAAAATTGAGTCAAATAGGGTTATATGACTTGCCCAGGGTCTACAGTTAATATGTATCTGAGTCCAGATTTGAACTCAGTTCTTCCTGACTCTAGACCCAGCACTCACACTTATGTCTCATAGGTAACATTTATAGCACTTTTATGAATGCAGTGAGTAGCAAAAGGTTGCACAAAGTTTGGTTATATGCTTGAGCTAGAATATTATTATGCATCAGAAAATGATAAGTATGATAAATTCAAGGAGCCATGGAAAGATGCAGAAGTGATGCAGAAAAAAAAAAAAAAAAGGAGAATCAGAAGAACAAGAAGCAGAATGTTATGACAATTAAAATTAAATAATTTCTAAAATGCTTCAGATTGATTATAATGTCCTGCTTCATTCCCGGAAAAAAAAAAAGAGGAAATGGACCTCCAGTTTTTCACTAGAGAAGTGGGGGACTGGGGCATAAACTGTAGTGTATATTATCAGATGTGGTTGCTTTGGCTGTTGGATTTTATTTGTTTTCTTTATTACACAAGAGAATTTCAGGTAGATGGTATATTTGGCAGCTATTCTAGTGATAGAATAAGTTCTGTGTTCTTTTCAGTTGTTTATAGGATCAGCTACTCTCAGCTAAGTGAAGTTCGAAAGTTGTATAAATAGTTCTACCATCCATCTAGAATTACTACTTGGCCATTCTGAGTAGTTAAGACCAAATGATATGGAGTCCCATTTCCTCCAGGGGGATGAAGATACAGAAGACCAGTGCATTTTAATATACATGCTCCCTTTAAATTCTGACCAATGAGAAATGCAGACAGCAGCTGGAATTTTATAATGAAGTAAAAGGAACAGAATGAAATTGCCATGCCAATGGTTAAGGCCATCTCTGACCTAATTAGTGTCATGGAGTAGGTGAGTGTTAGGCATTTATTTACTTCAATAATTTCTTTTTCCCTTTTCCTAAAGCTGAGAGCAATCGGAACAGTTTCCTTTCACCTGGAAAGTAGTTTGATCTTTTTCATCTGCCCCAGTTTTATTTAAACTCCCTGTTACATACACTGCCATAGTATGGTATTCCAAAAAATGGAACAAGGCCTCATTCTATGAAGGTTTTGATATATAACACTAAATTGGTAACAATATTTATTGAGCTTGCCAGGGACATGATAGCAGAAGCTATAGTTTATATGATAGCCCAACTCTTAGACAATCCAGAATCTAGATTGCTATCAAGTCTGAGGAAATGTCATGGATAGAGGGAATCCCCCTAATGTAGACACTCCAAAATGAGCTATTCACATTTGTTTCTTGATAGTTGCAAAGGGAAGCCCTAACATATATTGAATTCAAATTTACAGAAATATCTATAAATTCCCTCCCCCCCCCTTTTTTTTTTATTGGAGCACAGAACAGAAGACAGTCCTGAAAGGACTAGAGTGGGCCATCCAATAGTTTTACCCTGATGAGCCTTTATGATCTTCAAGTTTTCAGAGATCTTTATAAAGACCATGTTGAATGGAGTCTGGCAGACAACTAAGAGTGGCCAAACCAAATGACCATTAGACTCTGGAGTTCTAAATTCCCCAAAATGTCCTCTCTATACTATTTGTGAAAAGCAGTTGATTGGCTGTTGCCAAGCCTAGCTATTGAGTGGATTATAAAAATACTTTTCATCAAAAGATGCCTATTGTGAATTGAATAGAAAAGGTAGTCCTAACAAGCTGGTAGAGCCCAACAGGCCTCTTATTAAATGGAGATGGTACTTTCAAGATGATATTTCTCCCAATCCCTTTGGTATTAGTAGCATTAGTAAGTAGACTTTAATGACTGTGGCTTCCAGTCCCAAACAAAGCACCTACCTCCTCCACTACTTCAGTTGACCCCTACTTCAAGGATCTGGTTTCTAAGGAGCACCATTTTGCCTGGTCCCATAAGGAGATGGAGAGGTACTTGTGAACTTGTCAGCTCCTCCATGCTCTCTTAAAGGTGTGAATCTTGTGGAATTATAGTAAGTACTAAGTACATGTAAATTAGAGAATCATTATCTCCTCAATTCCACTCAGTACCTTGTTTCAAGTTCTGGCCCATAACATCTCCTTGTAGGGTCAGATCAATCATACTGAACCATGCTAAATTAGATAATTATTGTCTCTATCGATTTCAGTGACTTATCACCTTGTAAGAATCCTAACAACCTCCCCCCGCAAAAAAAAAAAAAAACCACTTCAAGAAAAATAAAGTAAAAACAAAAATGTATACTTAAGTCTGCATTCAGACATCAATTCTTTCTCTGGATATGGACAGCATTTTTCATCCTAAATCTTTCAGAGTTGTCTTGGATCATTGTATCTCAGAGAAGAGCTAAGTCCTTCACAGAAGATTATCTCATACTATTGTTACTTTGTATCCATCACTCCTTACTTTTTTCTAAGCTCAGGGAAGTCTTTCCAGGTTTTTTTTTGAGACCATACGGTTCATCATATAATAATATTCCATCACAATCACATACCACCATTTGTTTAGCCATTTCCCAATTAATGAGCATCCCTCAATTTCCAATTTTTCAAAGTCAATTTTGGTAGTCATCTACCTGAAAAATTTTCTCTGATACCCATTTTATGATCCCTGTATATTTCTTTTAATCTTTTGTATCTGTTCTAGTGTTTCTTGTCTCAATGAATCATTTGCTCCATTCTATTTTTCACTCTTACTCCTGTAGTCCAAGCTATTGTTGCTGTTATTGTTTGGTTCATTGAATTTGGGTTTGGTTTTGGTCTTTGTTTTGTGGTAAGAGTGCTGGGATGTTCTGAGTTCTTTGCTTTTTCTTACTCTATACTTTTTTTCTTTATTGCATAAGGAGTTCTCATTGATTTCCTCATTTTTCCCACCTTTGTTCCTAACCTGAGAGGCTCCAATTCTTGAGTGGATTGCCAAGGCACTCCTCACAATGGGGCTGCTTCTCACTAGAGTTGTGGGTGACTATTTGGGTCCTAGTCTTCTCTCAGCCCTGGCCTTGGCACAGAGGGCTGGGTCAGAGTTTAACCTCTGTCCCATCTTTGGCAATATCCAAGCCCAATAAGATCTCCTAGCTGAAGCAGGGGGAAGCATCTTTGATGACAGTGGGAAATGGTGATCTCCTGTTGGCTAGACCTGGGAGCTGCCTTCAGCCCTCTTTCTCTTTATACATTCCCTTACTGGGGCTGAGTCTCCCAACTCTTGGGTCCCCACATACCCAATATACTTTGGCCTTTGGTCCCTTGACTCATTCATAATTAGAACCTACATAAATGTCTTTGTGTTGTTTTAGACTGGATTCCTTAATTTTCCTTGAATCTCTTTCACCTAGTATTCATTTTCAGCTTTTCTGGGGGGTAATTCTTGGAAAGTTGAGCTTGTTTAGAACCGTCTATGGCTTGTCCCAGTGAGGAGAGGAGGCACTTCAGAGGCCAGAGGGAAGAGTCCCAGGGAGCAGTGACTGACCCCCAGAGAGGGGAACCCTTGACAACAGGATCTCCTTCCCAGGAACCAAGTGTGTGAACCTTGGTCACCAGAGGGTGCTCTTCGTCTTTGTTTGAATCAAGAGGTTGGCTTTGCAGTTGATCTTCATGGGTTTGTCTTCCTGTGTATTTTTCTGTCACTTCTGCTTTTTTCTTCTGTGCTTGCTGGCTTCCATCCTATTTGTTGTTCCTTACATCATAGTTGTGTTTCATGACCTACCTAGATTAGAAGTTGTTCAGCAGTTTTTACTCCTGCAGATAATTCTGCTATGACTGCTTTGGCTTCTCCATCCCTCTCCTTTCTCCCAGAGGATGTGCCCAGGAGTGGATTTCCTGGGTCAGAGGAACTCTGAGACCTTTCCCAGCAACTGGATAGGCTGGTAGTGGGATGGTCCTCCTGCAGAGCTGCTATTCCTGATTGAGAATGAAGATAATAATTATCTAAAGAGTGCTTCCCATGTGCCAGATGTCATGCTGAGCACCCTGGGAAGTAGGCCCTGTCTTAGATGAGAACACCGGGACAAGCAGTGGGTAAGTTACTTGGCCAGAGCCACACATCGAGAAAGTATCAACTTCTTCACTTCAGGCCCTGCCCAATAGTATCCAAGAGCCTGCAATCAGAGGGGTGTGAGGCTGATGTTTTCATTCTCTTTCTCTTCTTAAAGCTTATGAACATTTTTTCTTCTAAGAAAAGTTTTACTTCATTGATGGGAAATTACTCTGAATTATTTGATGCAAAATTTTCCCCCCAACACATTTTTTTCATTCTATCTGCATTTTTATTCATGTAAAGATATTTTAAATTTAAATATAATATATTCAAAATTGTCACCTGGTCTGTATGAATTCTAATCTGAGTCTACTTATGAATTTTCTGCCTCTTAGTTATGGAAAGTAGGATCTTCTCTTTTCCTCAATTTTTTTTAAAAGAGATGAGATCTTTTATTTCTTGATTGTTTAATCCCTTTATAATATATAGTATTGTTATTAAAACCTATTCTTGGCCAAAATGTTTTCTCATTTTCTCAGCAATTCCCCTTGAATAAGAACTCTTCCCCCAGTAGTTTGTAGAATTGGGTTTACTGAATATTACTATACTCGAGTGATTTGGCATATTCTATTTCCCCCCACCAATACAGTTACTCTTGATGATTACTATTTTAAAATATTTCTTCTCTGAGTCAGAAATTTCAATTACTCTTATTTCCTGAATCAATTTCTTTTCATCCCCATCTCTCCTCGTTTTTCCCTTCCTCTCTCCCTCCCTCCCTCTTTTTCCCCCTCCTCCTCTCTTCTCCCTTCTAAATCTTTCCTCAGACCTCCCTCTTTGTTCTCAGCAGTGGACCTCTTAGGTCAAGGCCATTCACCACAAGCTATCTCTTCTCCTTATCTGCACATCTCTCTGACATTTTCCACTGATTTGATTTCATCCTTTATTCCACTCACTTCCTAACCAAAGCCAACCTTTTTTTTTTTTTTTTTTTTTTTTTTGCTTTAATCTGCACTCAGAGTTTAGTGGAGATTTATAGCATTTTTAATCATGGATCCTTTGGAATTGTTTTGGCTCATTGTCTTGATTAGAATAGCTAATCTGTTACAGTTGATCATTCTTATAATATTGTTGCTATTCTGTACAATGTTCTCCTGGTTCTGCCCCCTTCACTTTGCATTAGTTCATATAAGGCTTTCCAGATATTTCTGAAATCATCCTGTTTCTCATTTCTTACAGCATAGTAATATTCTGTTGGAATTAAAAAAAAAAAAAAAAAAAAACCAAAATTTATCCAGTTAGACATCGCTTTAATTTCCAATTCTCTGCTATCACAAAGAGTTGCTTCAATATTTTTGTACAAATACATTAATTTCCTTTTTATTTTATCTCTTTGGAATAAAAGACTAATAGTGGTAATGCTGTGTCAAAGATGATAAACAATTTTTTAAAATTAATTTTATAATTATAAAAAAATTTTTTGACAGTACATATATATAATTTTTTTTTATAACCAAAGCCAACCTTTCTGCAGGTATCCTTGATCCCATCCTATACTGTCTTCTCCAGCAGATTGTTTCATTCTTCACTTCCCCTTGACCCTTCCTCAGTCTTCAGTCTCTCCTTATTTGCTAGTTACTTCTCCATCCTCCAGCTGTTGGCCTCCTCCCTTTCTCATCTAACAGGGCAAAGTTATTTACACTTCTCTCCCTCTCTTCTAAACCTCCAGGACCTGGCTTCCACAGAAAGTATTCTCTACAAAGTCCTCCTTGCTCTGCTCTCTGCAGCTTTTGGCATTGGGGGGGAGAGGGATCACGTCTTCCTGGGTACTCTTTTCTTTCCTCTCTGAGTTTTCAGGCAAATGTTCTTTCCTTTCTAATCCTTCCATCTTGTTAACTATCACAGGTCTTCATCCACAGCTTTAATTTCAAATATCACTCCAGCCTTTATCCTGGGCTCTCTTCTCTCTTTTCACCTTTGGTAACCATTGGCTTTAATTCAATGACCATTTCTTTCAGGGCACTCTCAGTGCACATATTCTTCTCTTAGCCCTGGCAAAACCTGACTTGTGGATACCTGCTGACCATTTATTTATGAGAGGATAGCTTTTGGTTCTGTACATTTGGGTCAACTCTGCAAAGCTTTATGCATTGATTAAATATTTATGTCAGGCACTGTGCTGAATGCTTTACAATTGTTATCACATTTGTTCATCATAATCTTGGAAAGTTGATATTACCATTTTATAGATAAATGACCACATATCAAGCAATAAATCAATAAATAAAAGTTCCTAGCTCATGCTACATGTTTGTATCACAAAAACAATAAACAGTCCCTGCCTTCCAAAACTCATCTACAAGAAGAAACAACCTGACCACTTACAATTATATACAGAAGAAATACACGTTATTGTGGATGGAGAGGAATTAGAATGAGGAAAGGGGAACAGGATCAGGAAAGTATTATGATATGCACCTTAGTTGCAATGAAAGCAATTTCATTTTATAATTAATTTTTATTCATCTGACTGAAAATGAATTGTAAATGGTGTAGCAGGCTGGAACTCTAAATAAAGTTGTATTTGAATCTAAGACAACAGATCATTTAAAGCTAATTACCTACTCAAGGTGTGATAATGGTTCTATAAACATATGGTGATGTTTCCGCTTTCCTCACTATTGGCACTTGTTGGATGTGTTGTGATGAGGTAATCAGGGGCAAGGATTGGAGGGCTGAGGGAAAGGGTCAGAGCCTTTTTACTGCAACAGCCCACTGAGGACAGAGGACTTCAGGCTCCAGACTCTAGAGTCCAGGATCTACCTTTGATGAGCCACGTGGCAACTTGCCTGCCTCCTTCACTTCTCCTCCTAAAGAGGACCAAGGACTTTGACCGATCCTGACTCTGACTGATCCTGAGGCCCTCCAGAGAGCTAGCCCAGACATTATAAAACGGCTTTTCCATTTATAGATTCAATTGTTTTCCTGGTTCTCTTATTCATCTCACTGAAAATGAACTATAAATGGTTCACTTAGCAACAGTTCGTGTAAGTCTGAAATCTGTTTAATTACCATTTTTGATGAAGATCTTGTCAATCATCTGAACCATCCTTTAGTTCTATAAAGATTCTTTTATCATGATTCACAATTAGTACTTGTATATAAATCTTGATTGTGAAATGGGGAACCAAGGCCAAGGTACTATGGAGTCAAGGGAGCTTACCTTATTCTTGTGGAAACCAGTCCAGCCCTTTGGGATCCCCACTGCATTTTTTAGACATTCTCTTAATGACCCAGTTGGCAGCCTGTGTTCCCAATCTTTTCTTGAAAATCCCGAGGTCGGCCATTCTTCCCCTCTGACATACAACTCTAGTCTTTTGGATCATTTGGACATCTTGGGTGCAATATTTACACTTGCCATGGTTGGGGGATGTTTTTGTTGGTTTTTT
Source organism: Sminthopsis crassicaudata (assembly GCF_048593235.1). Taxonomy (NCBI): domain Eukaryota; kingdom Metazoa; phylum Chordata; class Mammalia; order Dasyuromorphia; family Dasyuridae; genus Sminthopsis; species Sminthopsis crassicaudata. The sequence continues at coordinate 478,129,170 of NC_133620.1, read as the reverse complement.
TCCTATCATCTTAATTTGCCCCTTTCTAGGCCTGGTGACTCATATTCTTCAGATGTTCTCTTTCTCTCTCCTTCATCTTGGGTTTACCAGCTTTTCTCTGCACCCTTCTCCTCCTTCTTCCAGAGACAATCAAACTTAATTCTCCAGATTGGGTAAACACAAACTAGCGGATGAATTGCTCCAAAACTACTGAGAAAACTGAGGAGCGGTTTCTAAGGGAATGGGCAAAGGCATGCATTTTACTTTAAATACCCCAGAAACTGTCAGTGAAGATGTTACTTACATATCTGAGGTCCTAGCAGAAAGAACAAAGAAAAATAGCGGAGGAAAACGGAAGGAAGATGTGCCCTGAGTTGAAGAAAAAATCACAAGCCAATAAAAAAGGGAGATGACGCTAAGTGACAAAACGGACAATTTGAATTCCATAAAATTCAGAAACTTTTTCAGGAAAAAAAAATCTGAGTAAGCCAACTAAGCCAAGAAACTCTCATTGAGGATAAATCTTTACCTCAGAACTGTATGGTAAGAGTCTGATATCTAAGTGTGTAGGAATTTGGCTGGAGCCAATGGCCAAAAGCCCTTCTCTGATGGTCAAGAGGCCGGAAGAAACATTCCCCTCTGGAGGTGACCCAACAAATAAAAAAAGGCCATTCTGATAGTGACATAAAATCTTAGAACCTATTCACAAAGAAACCATTGGCTTCAGATGAAGACAAATCCGTATAGATAGGTTTAAAAAACCTTCTCATTAAATGTCTCTCAAAGGGGCTGCCAGGTTAAAAATGGAGGGGCGTTTGGCCCCCAAAGTAGTCACAAAACACCCACATTCACATGTCCGTCCAGACCCACGCGCTCAAACCTATTTTACCCATTCACCCACACTAACACCAGCACATTCGTATTCTCACACACGCTCATTTACTTGTGAACCAGAGCCCATCCCCAACCACCAGGTACCGTGCACAGACCCGAACCACGGCCTGGTGACGATGTCCTCAATCCCTGCCGCCAGGTGAGTCTGAGTCAGGGCCGCAGGGGGCATGGCGGCGCCGGAGGAGCTGTGGGCAAGCTGCGCTAAAGCGCTGTGGGGGGAGTCTGGGACCGTGGGGGGGGGTCTGCGACCGTGGGGGGAGTCTGGGACCGTGGGGGGCGGAGTCTGGGACCGTGGGGGGGGGTCTGCAACCGTGGGGGGAGTCTGGGACTGTGGGGGGGGGTCTGCAACCTTGGGGGGAATCTGGGACCGTGGGGGGGGTCTGCAACCGTGGGGGGAGTCTGGGACCGTGGGGGGAGTCTGGGACCGTGGGGGGGTCTGCAACCGTGGGGGGAGTCTGGGACCGTGGGGGGAGTCTGTGACTGTGGGGGGAGTCTGGGACCGTGGGGGGGTCTGGGACCGTGGGGGGGGGGTCTGGGACCGTGGGGGGGGTCTGGGACCGTGGGGGGGTCTGGGACCGTGGGGGGAGTCTGGGACCGTGGGGGGGTCTGGGACCGTGGGGGGGTCTGCGACCGTGGGGGGAGTCTGGGACCGTGGGGGGGTCTGGGACCGTGGGGGAGTCTGGGACCGTGGGGGGGGGTCTGCAACCGTGGGGGGGGTCTGGGACCGTGGGGGAGTCTGGGACTGTGGGGGGAGTCTGGGACCGTGGGGGAGTCTGGGACTGTGGGGGGAGTCTGGGACCATGGGGGGGGTCTGCAACCGTGGGGGGAGACTGGGACCGTGGGGGGAGTCTGTGACTGTGGGGGGAGTCTGGGACCGTGGGGGGGGGTCTGCAACCGTGGGGGGAGTCTGGGACCGTGGGGGGAGTCTGGGACCGTGGGGGGGGAGTCTGGGACCGTGGGGGGGGTCTGTGACTGTGGGGGGGTCTGGGACCGTGGGGGGGGTCTGTGACTGTGGGGGGGTCTGGGACCGTGGGGGGGGTCTGGGACCGTGGGGGGAGTCTGTGACTGTGGGGGGGTCTGGGACCGTGGGGGGGTCTGTGACTGTGGGGGGGTCTGGGACCGTGGGGGGGGGTCTGGGACCGTGGGGGGAGTCTGTGACTGTGGGGGAGTCTGGGACCGTGGGGGGGTCTGGGACCGTGGGGGGGTCTGGGACCGTGGGGGGGGAGTCTGGGACCGTGGGGGGGGGGGGTCTGCGACCGTGGGGGGGTGTCTGGGACCGTGGGGGGAGTACCGTGGGGGGGTCTGGGACTCGGTCCAACTACTCAGAGAAGCGGTTTGGAACAAGGCCACAAAAACCACGTGGCTCCCCCCCCAGTGATCCCATCGCTGCCCAAGCGCCACCTAGGACAATGCTCCCGGCTCGGGAGTTTTCCCCCCCGGGGGCCGTGGCCCAAAAAGTGGCGCGTCACCGGAGTGGAGCCTTAGGGCAGGAGTGACGCCCGGAGAGTCTGCCAGAGGCGCGGGCTGCGGTGGAACCAAATGAGGGGGCGAAGTCGGGGTTCGGTCCCGGGAAGAATCGGCCGGCCCTTCTGTTCGGCCAAAGGTAGCTGCGACTAGGGAATGGGTCCGCAGGCTCCACCCTTAGCCAGCTGGAAGGAGAAGTGGGCTGGGACTGAGGGGAAATGGGACAGGGAGGAAGCGAAAGGGGGGAGTTCCGGGGGCCGCGCTCCCTGTGCCAGCTTCCTCGCCCGCCTCCCGACCCCCCAGGCTCGCTTCCTTTCCGGGGTCCCCCAGCTCTTCCCTTCACGCGGGGCGGGGTCCCTGACCACGGGAAGCGGGCCACGTCACGTGTCCCCCTGGGACGCTGCCCTGGACGCCTCCTGGGGCAGGAGGGGCTCCCTTTCCTTTTCGGACGCTCCTTTTGCACCCCGCGCCTGGGGGCACGCGCTGACCGCCCCAGTTCCTGCACATTTTCTGGAGGTAGACGGCCCCTGACCCCTGACCCCTGATCCCGCCTTATCTGGCACGTGCCTAGAGGAGGAGGGGAGCTGGGGAACAGTCCCGGGGGTCACTACGTCAAACTCCAGGGAGAGAAAACGGAGGAAAGGCCGAGAAAGGGAAAGGGGCGGGGGAGAGCGAGGCGCATACGCACTACTGCCCCAGGACCCCAGCTTGGCCGCCCCGAGGCTCCGCGAGCCTGTTTCCCACAAGGCCGAGCGCTCCCGCACCTTTCTCTCCTCTCCAGAGCAGTTGTCATGGAAACGGCCAGAGGGGTGGGGTAAGGAAACGTGTCTTCTGACGCAACTTCCGTGTGGGGCTCGTTTCCTGGCTCGCAGTCCTCCAAGAGAGAGGCGGTGTCCGGTCCGGTCAGTTGCGAGGGGAGACGGGGTCATTGTGGCCAGAGGGGTCACGATGTGTCCCCTCCCTCGGCCGGACACCCCTTCCCTGCTGCACCCCTGACCCCTGACCTCTGCCCTCTCCCTCCAGTGGCCTTCCTTCTCCTCGCCCAGCCACTCCCCCCTGCTTTTGCTCCTATTTCTTACGGTCCTTTCCTCCTGGTCCTGACCCCGCCCCTCTTTGCGGCCCCTCCCCCATCTTTCCCACCCCTCCCTGTACCTCTGGCTCCTCCCCCTTCCCTTCTCCTCCGCCCCCCCCTCGGTCTGGGAGTCCCTGCCTTTCCCCGCCTGGCCTGGGCTCCGGAAAGGGGCAGCGGGAAGAGCCTGGGGGGGCGGGGCTCAGGGGGAGTCCAGTGTCCCCTCCGGGCAGTCGGAGCCGTGCCAGCCCCGCGCCTGGGGCAGAGGAGCCGGCAGCCTGGCCCGCCCGGCTCTCAGCCCGCAGGGGGTCCCCGGAAAAGTTGTCCCAGGCCGGGCTTCTCCCTGGCCCAGCCCCCCCAGGAGGGGACGGCCCCCGGGGTCTTCACCCTCACTCTCCTTAGGGATGGGGGGGCTTCTCCCTGGCCCAGCTCCCCCCCAGGAGGGGACGGCCCCCGGGGTCTTCACCCCCACTCTCCTTAGGGATGGGGGGGCTTCTCCCTGGCCCAGCCCCTCTGAGGAGGGGACGGCCCCCGGGGTCTTCACCCTCACTCTCCTTAGGGATGGGGGGGCTTCTCCCTGGCCCAGCCCCCCCCCCACCTCACCCCCCCAGGAGGGGACGGCCCCCGGGGTCTTCACCCTCACTCTCCTTAGGGATGGGGGGCTTCTCCCTGGCCCAGCTCCCCCTGAGGAGGGGGACCGGCCTGTGGCCACCTCCCAGCCCTGCAGGCCCACGCCCTCATGACCTGCTTCTCCTCCCCAGCCCTGCCCCTCCAGCCTCCCCCGAGAAGTGAGCTGTGGACGGGCAATGGCCCCCGTGCTCCTGCCGCTCTGCCAGGTGAGTGGCCCGGGCCTGGGGCCCGGCCCAGCCAGAATGACGCAGGGGGGGGCCTTCTCTGTGGCCAGGGGAGGACCACTCCAGGGAGCACCTCTCTGGAGTCAGCCCCATCTGGCCCTTGATTTGGGGTTCCTGTTGGCTCCCCACTAGGCCTTGCTGTGAGGGAGGCAGAGGCAGGCTTTCCTGCAGGAGAGCCGGCCCTCCCCTTGGGCGTCCCAGGCTCGCCCTTTGTGCCAGCTTGTGGGCGCCAGCCAGAGACCCCGGGGTCCCAGAGGAAGACATTTACCCGGGACCCCCGCATCCAGGAGGGCCGGAGACATGCAGGAGCCAAGGCGGCAGAGTCTGGCGGTCAGGGAGGCTTGGTCTCCAAGGTCAGCGTCGGCGGCCGGTGCGGCCTGGGCCTTGGCCGGAGGGACGCTCTGCTATCCCTTCCCTGCGGGGGGGGCCATCTTTGGAGAGGGCTGCTGATGAGCAGGCTTGAGCCTTGGGCCCTGGTCCAGGCTATTGGAGGGGATGCTCTGGGGGCCCCCAGGAGGTGAGGCCGGATGTGAGCCCCCCATCCCGGGCTGCTGCTGTGATGCAGGATGGATGGCTATCAGGAGGGTCTCGGGGAGCCCCTTGGCCCCGGGGGCCTGGAGCAGCACAGACAGAGGCCCTTGGTGTTTCAGGAGCCGGTGACCTTCCAGGATGTGGCGGTGGTCTTCTCCCAGGAGCAGTGGGCTTGCCTGGACCCTTCTCAGAAGGAGCTGTACCGGGATGTGATGCTGGAGACTTACCAGAACCTGCTCTGCCTGGGTGAGGGGGCTTCTCCTGGGACCCTGTGGGGTCTCTGGGCCCTTCGTTAGTCAGAGGCTGAGAAGCGCCTGTCGGGCCTTCAGAAGCTGGGCCCTGTGCTGGGTGCTGAGGACCAGGGAGGAAAGGGTCAGAGTCCCTGCCCTCCAGCTTAGGTTCCAGAAGTAAGAACCCCTCTCGGCAGGTCAGGGGGCCCCCGAGCTGGGGTGCCTGGGGGGGTGAGAGGCGAAGGGTTGTGGGTGGGGAGTGGCTAGAGTTGGGCAGGCTCGGCCCTCAAAGCTGGCAGGAGCCAGAATGTTGGGGGGGGGAGGCATAAAGCGTGGCTCTCCCAGCTCTGGCTGTCACTCTCAGTTGGGATTTGGGTTTTTTTGTCTCTGCTTCCCCTGGTACTTTGGGCTGAGGCTCAGGGAGCTTTCCCTTGACCCAAGACTCCCACTTCCCCTGAGCAGGACTGGCTGGGTCTAAGCCCCGGATGATCCGCCAGCTGGAGCAAGGGGAGGCCCCTTGGACGCCGGAGAGGAGAGTCCTGGGCAGCGGCGGTCCAGGTGAGTGCAGCCCTCCCACAGTGGGGCAGCAGCCTCTGCCCAGCCTGGGGAGAAAAGCCCCCACTGTGGGCCAGCCCCAGGAGGGCCATTCTCTGCCCCCTCAGTCTCCTAACAAGTCCCAGTCTCAGAGAAGGCTCTTGGGGCCTCGGATGTGAAGCTGGCAGGGGCCGCCTCTTCTGACTCCTCAGGTTAGAGGTAAAGAAATGGAGGCTCAGAGAATGGCCTCCGTTGTCCCCCAAGCCAGGCTGGGGTGTGCCTGTTTCTGTGCCGTGACCCGCTCCTTCCTCTCGCCAAGGTCAGCCTGTGCTTGGTCTGGAGCACTCCCAGCTCCCACCACCCCCTTCTCCATCTGCTGGGTGTCCCCATCGGTGACCCACATCCACGTTGGATCAGAACATGATCTGCTCTCCCCCGGGTGGGCGCCTGGCGCTGGCCTCCCCTTCTCAGCTCAAGGCCTTGAATCGTCCGTCAGCTTCTTCCCCTCTCTGCCCTTTGGCTTCTGACTTCATCCCTCAGCTGGCAGAGGCTCTGGTCCCCCACTTGTCATTTCCCCTTCGGATGGGGGTTCTCAGGCCTCAGACAAAAAGAAATGATGCCAGCCTCTGAGATGTCACTGAAGGAAAGCTGTTCCTTCTGTCTTTGGGCTTGGACAGCCAACAAGAAGGTCCACCAGCATTTAACGGCTGGTCCACGACTGTGCTTTCTCCCTGGCCATTCTATCTCCCGGCTCTCCCCCAGCCTGGAACTTTCTCCTCCCCGCCAGCGTCTCCTGGCTCCCTTCGGGTCCCCGCTGGAAGCCCACCTTCTCCAGGAAGCCTTTCCCAACCATTCTGTTCCCTGAGATTCTCTCCCGTCTGTCCATGGTGGTCTGCATGTCGACCCCCTCATTAGGTCAGGACCCCCTGGAGAGCAACGACTTGTTTTGTAGCTGAAGCACTTGGCGCAGTGGGACCGATGACTTCGCATCAGAAACCAGCAGGCCCAATGACTTCGAGACAACGTGATGCTTTCTCCCAAATTTGAATCCTCTTAGTACAAAGTTTTCACCGAGGCTGCAGGTGCAATCGCCAGGGTTGCCCAGTTCAGAATTACAGCCCAGCCATTATTCTTATTTACTAAAACAAAGCTCAGTAAAACATTAAGAAGCTGGGACCCCTTATGGGATAGGAAAAATAATTCCATATTTAGAAATCAGCTGCTTAAGGAGTCATCGAATCCATAGACAGGCAGTTGGGAAATAAATACGGGTGAAATCAGATGAACTGTTTGGAGGAAATGAAATGTTTAGGAATTGGTGAGATGAAGAAAGGAAGGAAACAAGTGTTTATGGAGCATGTACTGTATGCCAAGGACTTTACAGAGATCTCCTTTAATCTCCACCAGAGCTGTGAACTTAGGTCCTTTTATGAACCCCATTTCAGAGTTGAGGAAACTGAAACAAATAGGTTACGTGACTAAGCTAGGGAACAGAACAAGTGAGTCTGAGAATTCCTGACTTCAGCCAGAATTCCATCTGCCTGCCGCCCTAGCTACTTCCTGAAAGGACAATCCTTCTCCAGTTAGTTTATATATTTAATACCAGGCCAAACAAAATAAGGGGAGCTCTTTGTGGGATTTTGTGAATTAACAATGGAACTAATAAGGAGAACTCAGCAGTCATGGTACAGGAACCCTGAAGATAGGGCAGTGGGTCCCTGCTGTAGGTGCTTGGGGTAAAGAGACTATCCCTCCCTCAGGGAGCTGATTCCCCCCTCTCCCTCTGCATCTACATGCAATTAGGTGTTTCTCTGTGTATGTGTGTGCACCCCCAATCCTCAGGGAAGGGCTGGTTTTCTTTTTTTTTTATCCCTTTCTCCCAGTGAACTCAAGGCCTGGACTTTAGGGGGTTGCATACAGAGTAAATCCTGGGCTGGTAAGAAGGCCGGGTTCTCAGTATGATGGGTCAGAATTCCTCATCATGGTCCCAGGGTACCTCCCCTGAGCCCATCACCTCCCTCTTCATGCAGGCACTGTCGTGTTCCGATCTCAACTGGACTTTGATCCATGTCTCCAGGAACACTTTCTGATAGCCTTCCATTGTGCCTTTGAAATCCATAGACTTGAGTTCCCTGGAGTCTAGATATATGGAAAAGTAAGACAGTCAGCACCATGGTAAGATTTAGAGTTTGAACCTGAGATTTGTGGTGGAGCTGATGGCCAGTCCAGTCACTAGACCTCCCTTTCTGCCCCTAGCCCAGGTAGGACTCTCTTCCCTGAAGGTCATCCAGCCACTGCCCAATGATTTCCAAGGAGCAGGAGCTGACTCCATTATGAGGAAGCAGTCTGAAGACCATAAGGATAGTAGTGAGGAGACCCATCTACTACTGATGACCTGTGTGACCAGATCCAAATCCTTCTATTGTTTAGAGACTCTTCTTTTTTAGGTGTTAATTTTTAGGAGTCTTAATATTGTTCTCCCTCACAAGGTGGTTGGGAAGATCAATATGAAAATTTTTTATAGATCATAAATAATGTCTGGCTCAACAAGGTGTTGATATTGTTCTTTCCCCTAACGTTTAGTGAAATTACTGTTTTCAGAAGAGAAGCAGAAGGAGTCAAGTGTGTAACAAGTGGCTCTAATGTTTCCATTTTCTTTATTTCAGATTGGGAGACTAGGCCTGAAAACAAAGAGTCAACTGCAAAACTGGGCTTTTTGATAGAACAGTTAGGCTCGAAGAAACTTATAGGTGATGTTCTCTGTCTCTATAACTTAAAGGAAGACTGGGAAATTGATGCCAGATTAGGGAGCCATCAGAGTATTGAGATGAATGATTCTCAGCAAGAAAAAATCACCCAAACAGAAATTCTCAATGAAGCAAGAAGCCATGAATGTACCACATTCAGTCAAAATATCAGAGTAAAAACAAATCTTTTTTCCCAATATAAAATGTCTCTAGGAAACAACCTCTATAAATATGCTTCACCCAGAAAAAGTTTTCTTCCACTTTCAGACCCAAATAAATATAATATCTGTTCAAAGAAGATATTTTCTCAATATAATGAATATGGGAAATATTTTACTTCTCAATCAGACTTTATTGATTCCCTTAGCTTATATTCTGGAGAGAGAATTAATGAGTATAAAGAATGTGGGAAAGACACAAACCTCAGCCTATTTATTACTTGCCATCAGACAATAGATATTGGAGAAAAAAAATCTAAATGCAGCAACTTTGAAGGGGCTTCCTCAGAAAGTGTAAAGTTTTTTGAACATCAGAGAACTCATGCTGGAGATAAACCTTATGAATATGATGAATGTAAGTCTGTCGATCACAGCTCATATCTTAGTTATCATGAGAGGATTTTCACTGAGAAGAAACCTTATGAATGCAATGATTGTGGAAAGGTTTTTTTTGATAGTAGAATGCTAACTCATCCGAGAACTTACATTGGAGAAATAGCCTATAAATGTGATGAATGTGAAAAGGCTTCCCCCCAGAGTTCAGGAGTCACCCATATTCAGATAATTAGTAGTGTAGAGAAATCTTACAAATGTAAACATTGTTGGAAGACCTTTTGCCAGAAAGGGCAACTTATTGAACATGAGAGAACCCATATTGGAGAGAAACCTTATAAATGTGATCAGTGTGAAAAGACCTTTAGTCAGAGTACTCGTCTTTCCCAACATCAAAGAATTCATACTGGCGAGAAACCTTTTGAATGTAATCACTGTGGGAAGACCTTTTCTGCGAGACGATCACTTACTCAGCATCAAAGGATTCATACTGGAGAGAAACCTTATAAATGTGATCAGTGTGAGAAGACCTTTCACCAGAGTACACATCTTTCCCAACATCAGAGAATTCATACTGGAGAGAAACCTTACAAATGTAATCATTGTTGGAAAGCTTTTCGCCAGAGAGGGCAACTTACTGAAACATGAGAGAAACCCATTACTGGAGAGAAAAACCCTTATAAATTGTGATCAGTGTGAGAAGGACCTTCCATCGGAGCACACACCTTTCCCCAACATCAAAGAAATCCATACTGGTGGAGGAAAACCTTTTTGAATGTAATCACTGTGGGGAAAGGACCTTTTTCTGCGAGGACAGTCCACTTACTCAGCATCAAAGGATTCATACTGGAGAGAAACCTTATAAATGTGATCAGTGTGAGAAGACCTTTCACCAGAGCACACATCTTTTCCCCAACATCAGAGAATTTCATACTGGAGAGAAAACCTTACAAAATGCAAATTATTGTTTGGAAAAGCCTATCGCCAGAGAGGGCAACTTACTGAAACATGAGAGAAATCCATTACTGGAGAGAAAAACCTTATAAAATGTGATCAGTGTGGAGAAGGACCTTCCATCGGAGCACACACACCCTTTCTCAGCATCAAAAGGAATCCATACTGGTGAGAAACCTTTTGAATGTAATTGCTGTGAGAAGACCTTTTCCACAAGGCAATCACTTACTCAGCATGAGAGGATTCATACTGGAGAGAGACCTTATGAATGTAATGAATGCAGAAAGACGTTCCATGTGAAGAAGGAGCTTACCCAGCACCAGAGAATTCACACTGGAGAGAAACCTTATAAATGTTACCACTGTAGAAAGGCCTTCCGCTTGAGTACACAGCTTACCCAGCATCAGAGAATTCATACTGGAGATAAACCTTTTTATTGCAATCACTGTGGGGAGACCTTCCAGCTAAGCACACAGTTTATCCGACATCAGAGAATTCATACTGGAGAGAAACCTTACAGGTGTAATCATTGTTGGAAGTCCTTTTCCCTTAGAGGGCAACTTACTGAACATGAAAGAACCCATACTGAAGAAAAACCTTATAAACGTCATCAGTGTGAAAAGACCTTCCATCGGAGCACACACTTTTCCCAACATCAGAGAATTCACACTAGTGAGAAACCATTTGAAATGTCCATCAATGTAGGAAGTCTTTTCTTTCGGAGAACACATCTTACTCGACACCAGAGAATTCATACTGGAGAAAAAATCTTATAAAATGTGAATCAGTGTGGGGAAGGACTTTTTGGCCAGAAAAGGCAATCTTACTCAACATGAAAAGAATTCATTTTTGAAGAGAAAAACCTTTTTGAGTATAAAACAATGTGGGGAAGTCCCTTTTCTTATCAGCAGAAATCCTTGTCCAACATCAGAGAAATTCATAGTGGAGAGAAAACGTTATAAAATGTCATAAAATGTGGGGAAAAGCTTTTTAGACGAAGTGAGCAATCTTATTAGGCATGAGAGTGTTCATCAAACATAATCAGTATAAGGCCGCCTTTGAAGAGAAAATACAACTTGCCCAACAACAGCAGAACCTTCATACTGGAGATGAGCTTTTTGAGAAGAATCAATGTTAAAAGATTGTGTGTGTGTGTGTAAACTACTTAGCATCAGACAGTTCAAACTGGAAAGAAGTCTTGAGAAAATGGTTCTCATAAAGAAATAACTGACATGAGAATCTTCATAGAGAAAAAAATTTTGTAAATATATTCTGTGTTGGGTGTCCTTCAGTCTAAGTATAGAGATTACCCTGCAACTGATAGTAACCTTAGATATGTACTCAATTGTGTCAAGGTTTTCAATGTGATATCTTCAATTTACATCAGAGAATTCTTACTGGTAAGAAACTTTATTAATATAATCAGTGTCATGAGGCATTCAGCCATAGAGGCCTTCTATCTTAGTTAATATATATGGGAGTAAAATCTCGTGAACATAAAGAGATTGGGGAAGTCTTCTGCTTTAGAGAGCTCCTTATTCTATACCAGGGAGTGAATGTTGGGAAGGCCTTTCAAGTGAGGATATAGCTTACCTACCATTATGGAATTCATATAGGAGAAATCCTTCTGGACATGTTTTTAATGTAAGGAAACCTTAAACACATAGTGGTATCCCAACATCAGTGGTATCATCATTTTGGATAGATACCTTATAAATAGTGTAAAATTAAGAGTGAAAGATAATGAATGTAACGTCATAAATAAATGAATGGAGGGACTCTGTTCCCTGAGTGGACACATCATGAATGTCACAATGGAGGAAAACAGTATTTATGTCAGGAATAAGGAAAGACCTTTTCCTAAAATGCAAAACTTCAAGAGTATTCATTTGAAAGAAACCTAATAAATGTAAAAAACTCTAGGCAGGCCTTCTTAAATTAGAATGATGTAACAATAGAGAATTCTGGAGAGAAATTTTGTAAATGTGGAAAGTCTTCCCTCTGATTGCATTGCTAACTTGGTATCTCAGAATTAATACTAAAGGAAATGGCTTTACTGTTAAAAAAAAAATAAATAACAAATGCAAAAGGGCTTTTTTTCCAAAAGGGAGGACTTGCCTGAAATCAGTGTTTTTATCCTAAATGTTCTGTAATTGGAATGAATTTGGGAAGGTGTTCCTTATGTCAGCACACAGTTTATACAATGACAGAGAATTCATATTGCAGAAAGATTATGAATGGGACAAGTGATAGGCATCTACCATGGTTTAAACACTGTATGAAACATCAAACAGTTCTTTCTCAAGAGAAATGTGTTACATCTATCCCTTAGAAGTTTTAGTTTCTTTGTAAAAAAAATTAAAATAAACATTAAATAGGGTTGTTGCAGTCATACAGATGTAGAATTTTTTTCTAGCTTGGAAAAACAGCTATGAGCTTAAAAAAAAAAATTTAAGTACACATGTTAAAACTTGCACATTTATACAAAGATATGTTTAGGTTTCAGTATTTTACCAAAAATATGTTTCATCTCCCAATGAAAAATCAGCATTTGTTACATTGTAAGTATGTGCTGGATCCTGTGCCTAAGTTCTGTGGATACAATTAGAAGTAACAACCTAGTTCCTGACCCCAAGGATATATCATAATTTGATGAAGTAATTACTCCAGACAAATGTTTTGTTCTGGGCAGTCAGAAGTGATGAATGTAATTGATACATATCCTTTCTAGGAGAATTAGTTACAAAAATAGATTTATTGCACTCCAAAAGAACAACAGTAGGTAAAGAGCTAGAAGATGGAGAAAGGTGGAAGTGTGGAAGGGGAGGTGATTACAACGTTCCTGGGGGGAAATGGGATGGGATGGTGTCATATAAAGGAGTTGACCTTGTTGAGGAGAAATGTAACCAGAATGGATAATGCTTTTTTTGACCTAGAATTAAATATGCTGTAGCACATAGCATATCACAATCTGGCAAACATGCTGCAATATTAAATTCATATCAGTTGCTTTTTGGCAGCAAAAACCTGGATGGTGTGTTGAGAAGTTGGTTCATGAATATAAGAGATTATTTTTGTTCTGTGAGAAACTATTGAATATGAAAAATAAAGTATTTAAATGTTATTCCTAATAACTTACAAAGCAGTAATCATCAAAACAGTCTGATGCTATGGAATAGTGAAATAAATTAGATACACAATACATTATAGTAAAATAACAGAATTCGTGTTTAATTTCAAAAATCCAAGCCCTGGGGGCAAAAACTCATCTTTGACCAAAAAAAAAAACAAAAAACAAAAAACAAAAAAAACACAGTAAAATGAAAAACAGTACAACAAAAATTAAGTATAGACATCTCACACTACATACCAAGAAGATTAGGTCAAAATGGATACATGATTGAGACATAAAGGGTGATGTCATAAGCAAATTACAAAAGCATAGTTTACTTGTCAGATCTATGAATAAGAGAATAGGCAAAAAAAAAAAAAAGTAAAATCATTTTGGTTACGTAAGATTTTGCACCAACAAAATCAACCAAAATTAGAAGACAAAACTGGAGGGAAATTTTTACAGCAAGTTTTTGATAAAAGCTTCATTTTTCAAATAAAGAACTGAGTCAAAATTTAAGAATACAAGTCATTTCCTAATTTAAAAATGGTCAAAGGATATGAACAGGCAGTTTTCAGATTAAGAAATTAAAGCTATAGTTATATGGAAAAAAATGCTATAAGTCACTATTGATTAGAGAAATGTACATTAAAACAACTGACCTCATATCAGATCAGCCAATATGACAAGAAGGGGAAATGATAGAGGGGATGTGGGAAAATTGGCATACCAATGCATAGATGTTGAGATTGTGAATTGATCAACCATTCTGGAGGAGAATTCAAAACTCTGCCCAAAGATTTTTTTTCCTTTGTAACCCAACATTTTATTTTATATATTTTATAAACTTCATTCTGAGAAACATTTTGCCTGATTTCCAGAGGTCCATGACACAAAAAAGTTAAGAAATCTTGCTTATGAACATAAGGATCATAAAAATGACCCCAAAACATTTTTTTATTATAGGTTTTTATTTACAAGTTATATGCATCGGTAATTTTTCAGCATTGACAATTGCAAAACCTTTTATTCCAACTTTTCTCCTCCTTCCTCCCACCCCTTTCCCAAGATGACAGGTTGACCAATACATGTTAAATATGTTAAAGTATAAGTTAAATACAATATATGTATACATGTCCATACTGTTGAGGGACTTCAAAAACTTACAGGGATCATTGGATTTCCTGGAATGTGAAGCAATGGAAAATAGATTGGTTTTGGACTGTCTCTTGGCTGTAGAAGAAGGCATATGTGTGACTGATGTTTACATACTCTCCTTCTAGGACTTCTGGAAATCTTTTACAAAACCATGTTGATTTATGTTGTTTTTTATATCACTACTTGCATGTACAATTCATGTTTGTTACACCCCATTGAGCCTGCTGTGGGGAAAGTCATCAATAACAGCCTGTGCATTATTGTTATGTGCTTGTGTAATACTTCCCATGCTGATGGGTTTGTGCATTCCTGTCTCTAATAAGATCCTTCAGCACAGAAATCCACTAGCAATCCCCACTTCCCTTTGGTGCTTTTCATCTACCTTCCTGAGATGTCAGGGAGAGCATGATCATCTCCTTTTTAGTGTTTTCACCTCCTTTCCTGAAAAATTAGAGAGAGCATGATCATCTCTTTTTGGGGTTCTCACCTCCCTGAAAAGTCAGGAATGGTGTGACCACTTGTGTTCTAAAACAAAAGAAAGCGGGAGATGCAAAGGGCTGAAATTTTTGAGTTAATGCACTGAGGTTGGACAACTAAGCACTTAAGGCTAATTACTAATTGGACAATACTCGATAAGCATATGCTTGGAAAATGACACTTCCCACTATTCTGTGCTGGCTTGATAATTGGTGTATACAGAGAATTGTAGGAGGGACTAGGGGATGGAGTAAGATTAGCCAGAGTCACTTCTGGGGTGGGAGACGAAGAGAAGTCATGGAGATTGTGTCCATCAAATTCACTCCTACCCCTAAAGACCAAGAATAAAGACCAAGGACTTTTGCTTATCCTGACTCCAGCTAATTCTAAGGTATCCAGGGAGCTAACTTGGTCTTCACAATATGTATTAAATTTTTTTTAATAATATATTGGAGAATTTTTAAAAACTCCTTAGTCTTTTTTTTTTCTTCTGTTTTTAAATCTAAAATAATTTTACTGTGTGTGAGAGATGGGGCTTTGGAGATGATGGTGAGTCAAGTAGGAGTAGTATATGTGAGTTAAGTAGTGTTAACTAGAACTAATATTCTAGTAATTTTAATAATTAAAATTTAAAAAGAAAAATTATTTAGTTTCACCAACTGACCCATGTAGCTCAGAAACTAAATTAGAAACAGAGGCTAATATACTCAAATGTAAATGAAATAATTCACAACTCAAAGTAAGTGGTTGGACAAAATGTAGAGTTTGGGGGGAAGAGGAGGAAGAGAGGAAAAGCACTGGATCCGGAACCAGAGCCTCAGTCTGGATTTGCATCATAATCATCACTTGAATTTTTAAAAACTCAATAACATCACCACTAAGAAAATATATTTCTGATTACATGAACAAAAGGGAAGAATCTCAAATGTAATGATGAAAAAAATAGTGGGAAGGAAGGGAACAGCTCTATAAGTACCAGTTATCTAATTATATTACAGAGTAGTAATCACTAAATTAATTTGAAGCTAGTTAATAAACAGTATTGAGCAATAGAATAAATTAAATGCACAACAAGTGGGGGGAAAAAATGAAAACAGTGTTTGATAAATCCAAATATCCCAATTGGTAAAAGACTTACAAAAACTACTAAGAAAATTAGACAATAATCTGGCAGAAATTAGAATAAGACCACTGCCTTCTACCACAAACTCCAAATGCATATATGATTTACATCTAAAAATTCAGATTATAAGTGCAAGGAAGGAATTATGAAAAGTGGAAGACTTTGTGACTAAACCTATGATAGGATCACAGAAATTAGACAATTTTGAGAGCCATAGGGTATAAAAAAGGAGGCAGGTGGAAAGGCAAGGAGAGGAGTTCCTGAATATGCAACTGATTGGCAATAAAGCTGTCTTCTTTTTCCCACTCCTCTGGCTTTTAATGTAGTTAGAACCTCTTCTTCTCAAGAACACAGTTGGCCATGTCCAGGAATGGTAAGCCCCTGGCTGCCCCCAGTGGTAGGATCCAGACACTTAAAAGTTTTTAAATTTATATAAAGGATGCCATTGGAACTAGAATAAGTGAATGGGGGAATCCCTCATAATGGTTATCTCAGAAGATTTATAGGGATTGGGCATATCTATGTGTATAACTAAAACTCATATTCTAATAAAGAAGTTGTTAAACAAGCACTTCCTGAAGAATAAAATGCAAATCACTGTTAACAAATAAAAGAAATTCTTACCCAACCACCTCTAAATTGGCATCTCATACTCATCAAATTCACAATGATGACAATACTCTGTACTGAGGGTTTGAAGCCTTGGGGAAAAAACAGCCCTTTTTGTAGTGAAAAGAAACTGGAAACTGAGTGAATACCCATCACTTGGGGAATGGCTGAATATGTTATGATATATAAATGTTATGAAATTTATTCTATAAGAAATGATCAGCAGGATGATTTCAGAGAAACCTGAAGAGACTTACATGAACTGATGCTGAATGAAATGAGCAGAACCAGGAGATCATTGTACATGGCAGCAATAAAATTATACAATGATCAATTCTGATGGATGTGGTTTTTTCAACAATATGATTCAGATCAGTTCCAATAATCTTGTGAAGAGAGCCATCTACACCCAGAGAGAGGACTGCGGGAACTGAGTGTGGGTCACAACATAGCATTTTCACTCTTTCTTTTGTTTGCTTGCATTTTGTTTTCTCTCTCAGTTTTTTTTCCTTCTTGATCAGATTTTTCTTGTGCAGCAAGATAACTATACATACATACATACATATGTATACATTTATTGGATTTAACATATATTTTAACATATTTAATGTGTTTTGGATTACCTGCCATCTAGGGGAGAGAATGGGGGGGAGGAAGGGATAATTTAGAACAGAAGGTTTTGAAAGGGTTAATGTTGAAAAATTACCTGTGTATATGTTTTGTAAATAAAAAGCTTTAATTTAAAAAAAAAAAAAAAAAGCAAAAAAGTTTGTCCTCCCAAAATGCTTAAGCTTTTCTAGGAGTGATGAGTGATGGAAACAGAGGGACAGCTTGAGACCTGGAAAAACAGGAGGTCTTTCTCCCTACTCCACAGCCCTTCCTGAGTCTTGAGACTTGGGGGCCCTACTCCAGAAAAGCCATTTCCTTCCCCAACACCTCTGCCTAACTTGGACACAAACTCATCTTGGGTCTCTGTTACATCCTCTACAAGGTAAGGTTTGCCCAAGAAGCTTTCATAAGTCTTCAAGTCTTCAAGATGTGGACCCTGGATGAGCTTAGCCTCAATCATGCTAAGAGGTGACTGGGGCTCCCTCTAGGTTCTTGGTCAAGTGATATCTCCCTAGGATCCTTATTACTCTAAGGTTACAACTAGAGAAAACATTGGAAGGGGAAGGGGCACTTCATTTCAAGTTCTCTTTTGGGGGGCTCTCCCTCCCCTAAATTTTCTATTCATTACTAGTTTTTTACACTTAAATCAGTGTCATACTGTTGGGGTATCCAAAAAGTTGGGATACCAGGTTGTGGGTTAAATGTCATCTCTGAAAGAATTTAGGCTCAAAATATCTCCAAATCAAGCAAGAGCATTTATTTGGACATTCACTGTAGACTTAGGCTCTTCCCTTGTCAGAAAGAAACCCACCCACCTATTTTCAGACTATTTTCATCCTCTATAGTCTCATCTTCAACCTCTGGGTATCTTTAAACAACCCGGGACAAGTACTGATTAGCCCATCTCTAGGCAGATCTGGCATCCAGTCTTCCAGGCATTCCATCTGATTCTTCCTTGACCCCTCCTTTTGAACTATCAAATTCTTCCCAGGTCCTGAAACCCCCCAGGCTGTATTTCCCCTATAAAAGATCTGCTCATGAGGAAGTTCTTTTCTAAGTTCTTTTTAGGACTAAGCCCACTATGAGATTCTCATGCTGTCCCTCAGAGTGTTTTCCCTTTAATGGGGCCTTTCTCCATATTGTAGCTAATGGTAGTTAGTCTGCTAAACTCTTCTATGGCTCTAACCTGCCAGTCAATGCATACTAAGGCCTCATGTCTAATCCTCTAATGGATTCTTCTGAACTCCTTTCCTTGATAATGATAACCCAATTGTTCTCCCAACTGTATTTTATATATGTCAGTGCTGATATATATTTTTATCATCTCTTTTGTCCATAAACACTTCCCCTAAATAAACCTACCTTTTGCCAAAGAGAATGGCCATTGTAAATTCGTCACGTTTATTTCAAACTAGGAATTGCTACTCTGACTCATCATTATCATACTCATAGTTTACTTATATAGCATTTTAAGGTTTTCAAAACACTATAAATAATATCTCATTTGAACCTTTCAATAACTCTGAGAGATAGTATTATTCACATTTTAAGGATAAGGAAACTTAAGCAAACAGAAGTGGAAACCGTATCTGGAGTGAGATTTGAACTGAGATCTTCCTGATTTAGCATTCTACCCACTGTACCATCTACCTGCTGAGTTCATCAATTGCTATCAATTACAGCATAGTTTATAAATCTTACCTAAAACTGCCCTAGTATAAATGTTATCTCACATTTCTAAGAACATTCTGTGGGATTATCTGTAGGAATCTGAACGGAGCCTGAGAGGCATGAAGCAGTTGAGGTTGGGAAGGGACCTCAAAAGGTTGTAGCCACAGACTAGTATTGAGGTGTCTCAAAAGAATTTGCAGGCTTGAACCCATATCCAAGTCAAAGGGCAAAGTTTATTGTAATTATATCACCGATTGAAGTGGGCTAAAGTCCAAGAGAATTTAGCAAGGAACCTGGAACAAGGGACACCTTTATCCAGTTCAAGCCACTGATATGCTAATTTTATGGCCTAGGGATAGAACTGAGGAGTGGTTTCAGGGATTTGGTTAGCACTGACCAGCAGAACTAGGACTCTCCTAAAGCCAGAAGACTTTAGAATCACGGACAGACAAAATTGTTCGGACAATAGCATCCAAAGGTTAGAGAGTCTCAGGATCACTAATATATCTCTCCTAAAGTTTAAGGGAAGAAATTTTATAATATTCCTAGGCCAGAAGACTTTTACAATCATCGATAGAACTATAGCAACCGGAACCCTAACCCTAACTGCCTCGGGTTCACATATTCCAAAGTCTGAAGATTTAGAATCACTGACAGATTGTTAGAACAGAAGGCCCCTAAAGTTAGGAGACCTTCAAATTATTGCTATCTCCCCTAAAAGCTACATTACATCAAGGCCCCCTCACCTTAAGATGAAGCAGACTCAGCTACAATATGTACTAGCCACACGTCCATGGTGAGCTTTTATAAAAGGACAGAAGTGAAAACTAAAAGCACCAGAAGTGATCATATGAAATCAATTTGTGAAACAGAGTGACAGAAAGAAGACATCCATCACAGATTATAAAGGTGTGCCATTTATTACGTGAAATAGCTCACAAGCTGAGGTAAGACAGAGTCATAAGGAATGAGCAATTTGCTTTTGGAGAGATATGACTTTTAAAGTCTCCGGAGATGGAGGAGGGCAAGATCTAGAGAGTAACAAGGATGTATATTGAGATGATAAGACTGTCTCAAAGGCAGTCTGAAAAAACTGAGTTCCCATCAAGGTTGTCTCATATGTACTAATCAAGACAGTCTGGGAAAACTTGAGCTCCCATCATGGTTGACAATAGAAACAGGAGAGGCTCATTTTAGCAATTCTTCAGAATAAACTGGTCCATCCCACAAGCTGGTCCAGAGTTCCCATTAGGACTACCTGCTTTAAAGGAACCTATGCAAATGGGGAAGAATTATTTGAGGAAAACTGCTCTGAATCATTAATAATAAGAGAATGTCAATTTAATAATAACTATAATATTAACTATTTGTACAATAATAATAATAATAAATTATTTCATTAGAGTTTCACAAAATCTCTAAGAAGTACATGCTACTATTATCCCCATTTTATGGGTGGAGAAGCTGAGACAAAGATTGAGCGACTTGTCCACGTTCACACAGATAGGAAATGTCTGAGGCTGGGTTTGACTTCAGATCTAGTGTCTATTCACCAATTTAGATCAGAAGTTCCAAATCACACACCTCAAAGTGGCAATTGTGAGGAATAACTTCACTGGACTTGGGAGGGGGGAAATATAAAAAAGTTTTAATTAATTACACAACAGCAGAAGTGGGTATCCTGAGAATAGAAACACTTTTTTAAATGCCAGAATCCCCCATAGACTGAGAACTACAGGTTATCACAACCTTTCATAATCCCCCCACTGAATATGAATCTCCCCTTCCCTCATCCTCCCATTGCATTATTCCTTCTCCCTTGGCCTTCACCTTATTTGACATAGTTGAGTCCTTCTCTTGACTCCCTATTGGCCGAGTGCTGTAAAGGTTATGGCTTCTCTAAAGAGTCTAATTCTCCCATCTCAGTCCAAGTCTCCCCCTCTGATAACATCGAATCTTCCTTCTAAACTCCCACCTCGAATTCTATTTTATAGAGAATTTCTCCTTCTAAGTTTCCATCTTTGGTTATATTTTCAAAAGGTTTCAATTCTTATTGTAAGTCCTCATCTCTGAGTATAGTTTCCTTCAATTAGTTTTATTTCCTTGTTCCGAGTCCCAGCGTCCATTAGAGGCTTCCACCTCGCTGATTTAAGTTTCATCTCTTTCCATCCCTCCAATTTAATTTCTATAACCCTGTGGAAACCAAACCCCCATCCAATTCTCACACATTGATCAAAGTTACAGTGTAAAATAATGGAAAGCAGATACAGATACATTGTTAGTGTATTTGAGCAAATCATGTGATACACGTATCTATTTGAAATACTTTGCAAACTGTAACTATGTAATAGAGATCATTGTTGTGGTTAGAGCAGTAAATTATTTCAGCCATTTGGAGAATGTAATTTGGGGTTATGTCAGAGAAGTCAATGAAATTATGTTCTATGAAAGAAGTTCCATTCTATTTCTTAGGCTTGAAGTAGACACTAGAGGGCAGTAGAACAGACTGACCTACAAGGACTGGGGGTTGTGAGCTACATAAGCTTCCAGAGCAGGGTGCTATGGGTATTAATCATCTTTGGATTTTGTCTGTGACCTTTTCTCATGAATAAAGGTTCTTTGGCTGGGAGAACTTCATTCCATAGTGAATATCCCTGCCTTTCAAATCAATAATTGCTCTCCCAAATCTCATCACTAGTACTTGATATAGTGTGATAATCCAAAGGTATTAAGTGCCCACTATATCAAGTACTAATGATGAGATTTGAAAGGCCGGGCAAAAACCTCTGATATTCACAGTGGAAGGAAGTTGTCCAAAGAATCTTTATTCATGAGAAAAGGTCACAGACAAAATCCTAGGGTGATTTTGTGAAATCCTTTGGGAAGGGAGGGGTTTTACAGAAAGAAGATAAAAGGATGTTTGAAGGAATCCAGGAGTTGGGGAGATCTTGATGGATCAAATCATGGAGGAGTTGGGGAGATGGTCTCAGAGTGGACGATCTGATTCAGGATTTCGGCCTGAGGGGGAGAACACCCTGCCTTGAG
This sequence comes from Sminthopsis crassicaudata, assembly GCF_048593235.1. Taxonomy (NCBI): domain Eukaryota; kingdom Metazoa; phylum Chordata; class Mammalia; order Dasyuromorphia; family Dasyuridae; genus Sminthopsis; species Sminthopsis crassicaudata. Next base: position 478,107,559 of record NC_133620.1, on the reverse strand, counting down.
TTCCCATTTTGGGGGTACCAAAAAGGGCAAAAGATGGTCCCCATTCTCCAGGAATTCACAATCTAATAAGGGAGACGACATGCAAATAAATCTGTATAAACAAACTATATATAGGATGAACAGGAAATAATGAGAGGGAAGGAATTGGAATGGAGGGGAGTTAGAGGGGACTTCCTGGGGAAGGTGGGATTGAAGAAAGCCTAGCAGGTCAATAGTGATGATGGGATACAGGTTCAGGGGAAAATGTGGCAATAACCCTGAGGCTACCAGGTCTTGGCAGTGCTTAGTTCCACAGATATTACTGACTGACAGATTAAGATCTATTGGTCAGAAATAACAAAGTTTCTGAAATAATAATGAGGTGCATACCAGACCACTACTCAGTTCTACCTAAGCCATAAAATCAGCCTATCAGTGACAGGAAGCACCTGCTCTCTCTTTTTCCTATCAATTTATCTTCTTGCTCCTTGTTCTTTGCTAAATGCATTTGGAACTTAGCCCACTTCCATGGCATTACAATTCCAATGAACTTTGCCCCTTGATTTGGACATGGGTTCAAGCCTGACGATTCTTTTGAGACACACACCTGGCAATGCCGGTCTATTACCCCCAATCTTTTGGGGTCCTTTTGAACCTCAATAGTCAGAACAGAGTATAGACAGCATCCCAGGGAGTGAAGACAACCAGAGAGAATGCCCAGAGCTGAGAAATGGAGGGTCTGCTTTAATAGAACAGCCGAGAGGCTGGGAGCACAGGATCCCAGAGAATGGATTGGGGAGAGAGGTGTAAGAAGGCTGGAAAGGGATGAGGAGCAGGCCTTGAAGGGCTTTGAAGGCCAAGCAGAGCATTTTGGATTTTCTCCTGGAGGCAATAGGAAACTGCTTCAGCTTATTGAGTAGGGGGTTGGCCCTGAATTTTAGGAAAATCACTTTGATAGCCTGGATGGGGAAAGACTTGAGGAAGGCAGAGCCCCTTACCCCCACAGTGGCTATTGCCATAGTGCAAGCATGAGGTGGTGAGGGTCTGTCCTAGGGTGGGGGCAAGGGCAGGATAGAAGGAGGTGAAATCAACAGCCTTGACACCATACTGTGGGATGGGAGGGGGAGTATTAGAGTGAGGGTATCCAGAATAACTTCCAGGTTGGAAAGTAAAAGGGGAATGCGACTTAAGGGGAAAGACAATGTGTTCCATTTGGGATTCACTGAGTGCAAAATGTCTACTGGACATCAGTTTGAGGTGTTTGTGAGGCAATTAAAAATGGGAGGAGGTCTCCAGAGAGTTTGGGACAGGAATGCTAGATCTATCTGATAGTCTTCAGTCTAAAGGTGCAGTAGCCTAAAGGGAGAAGAGCCCAGAGAGTCAGGGACAGAGCCCTGAGGGACTCCCGATATCAGGAAGGCAAGATCTGAGGGAGGATCCAGAAGGAGGAGCTAGCAGAGGAGGAGGAAGAAAAACAGGAACATGGGGAACACTAAAAACCTAGAGAGAAGGAAGCAGAAAAGGGGAGAGATCGTCCCAGGGTGCCCCAGGCTACAGAGAGAGAACAGAACTAGCAGAAAAGGCTCCTGGACTTGGCCACTAAGAGATCACTGGTCACTAAGTGGATGAATAGGATGGAAAGCTCAGTGGGAAGGAGTGCAAGGAGCCAACTGAAGCTGCCAGATTCCCAAACCCAAGAAGTCCTTGAGGCTGACCAGTCCCAGGGTCTGATTATTTTGTAAATAATTGACTCTTCCTCCAGAGATGGCCACGTTTTCTTTATCTTGTTATGTAAAACCACTTATTCTGGGTAGCCTAATATGCCCCTCCCCAGCCCTGCAGCCCCTATCCCTCTGCTCCAATGCCCAGCTAGAGAAGAGAGGGGCAGAAGGCACTTGAGCAATGGGAGATGAGGAAGAGGGAGCTCCATTTTTTCCATAAAACATGACTTCTTAGATTTCTCAGCTGAAAGACTGAGGGGGAAAAGAAAGCATGGGATGTTTGAGGATGGACGAAAAGGTTGGGAAGAATTTCTGAGGACTTGGGGACAGTGAGTTGATAGGGCAGGTACAGTAGGATTGTTGAATGACTGACTAACTGTATTTTTGTTACAAAGGGAAGCAGACAGCTAGGAGACCAGAGCTTGGGTGGAGGTGGAGAGCAGACCCAAGAATGTTGGGGTGGGGTGGGGGAAGACTTTCCAAGACTAGTGGGGCTCCCTCTGTCTTTGCTGTCAGCCTCTTCCCAAGTGTCCAAGTTCTGGTGAAATCATAGATCACCCGGTGAGTCTGAGAGAGTGAATGGCTCATGCTGAGAGGAAGGGAAATGAGGGGCTCACTTCTCCTGTGGGATTTGCAGGAACATTTTCTCTGTCTCATTCTCCTATCTAGACAATGAACAAAACAGATCAGGGCCCGAGTGCAGTTTGCCCTTTCCTGAAGTTTGAATGGTCACACTGAGAACTTAACAATTGGTTCTCAGGAACAAGACCTTGAATGAGAGGCTCTGTTATTTCAGAGGCTGAAACCTGCTGAGTCAGGGAAGGCAGAGTCTGCCGGTCCAGTCCTGGGGTGTGGCAGGATCCAGCCCACTGGCAGCTGAGGAGGGCCTCCATGGCGCCCTCTCCCCTTTGGGATCTAGCTGGACCCAAGGCCATGCAGAACCTCCAAGCAACTCTTCCCAGAGTCCAGGAGGGTCTCCAGAGGTCAAGAGAAAACGTTCATAGTTCTGTCCCTTGCTACAGAGTATCTGTCCCTTAGTAAAAGTTCATTCATTCATTCATTCATTGGGTAGTTAATGCATTAGTCTCAGTGGTTACCCCAGGAGAGACCAAATGGATTGTATGCTTGAGCAGATAACATTAACTATTCTGGAATTTCTTAAGGGTTCTGCTAGGATCTTGAGGGGAGACAAAGAACTGACCTCACCCTGGGAGAGAGTACACATGTATCCCGACTCTATACACATGTATGTTGTTGTTCAGTCATGTCTGACTCTGTGACCCCGTAATATGTTGTTTACAAGAAACACATCTGAAAAGGAGATACATATAGGGTAAAGATAAAAGGTTGGGGCAGAATGTATTATGCATCAGCTGAAGCAAAAAAAAAAAAAAAAAAAAAAAAAGCAGGGATGGCAATTCTGACAAAGCAAAAGCAAAAACAGATCAAATTAAAAGAGGAAGGAAACTATATCTAGTCAAAGGGTACCACAAACAATGAAGTAGTATCAATACTAAATGTATATGCACCAAGTGATAGAGCATAAAAATTCTTAGAGATGTTACTAAATTAGTTACAGGAAGAAATAGACAGCAAAACCATATTAGTGGGGAACCTCAACCTTCCCCTCTCAGAATTAGACAATCTAAACACACACACACACACACACACACACACACACACACACAACAAGAAAGAAACTAAGGAGGTTAGTAGAATCCTAGAAAACTTAGATGTGATAGATCACTGGAGAAAACTGAATCGGGGACAGAAAGGAATACATTTTTTTTTTCTCTGCAGTACATGACACCTACACAAAAATTGACCCGTGTATTAGGGCACAAAACCCATACAATCAAATGCAAAAAGGCAGAAATAGTAAATGCGTCTCTTTTTTTAGACCACAACACAATAAATCTATATTCAATAAAGGGCCAGGGAAAGCTAGACCAAAAACCAATTGCAAATTAAATAATTAATTCTAAATAATGAGTGGGTCAAATAACAAATCACAGAAACAATCGATAATTTCACCCAAAGAAATGAGACAACTTATCAAACCCTATGAGATGCACCCAAAGCAGTTCTTAGGAGAAATTTTATATCTTCAAATAGTTACATGAATAAAATAAAGAGATCAAAGAATTGGGCATGTAACTAAAAAAGCTAGAAAGGAACACATTTTAAAACCTCAATTAAATACCAAATTAGAAATTAAAAAAAAAAAGAGAGAGAGAGAGAGAGAGGAGATGCTATCATCACCTGGGATGAGGCTAAGCTTCCTGGGGAGGTGGTGCCTGAGTTTAGGAACTTACTTTGACTTCTCAATTTGGGCTGGGAGTCCGTGGGAGTTCCTGGGACTGGGAGCGTTGGGATGGCCGGCCAATCCGACTAACTCTAAATTCACGCCATGGAACGAGGCTCTTGGGGAGGTCTGCGAGAGATCCTGGAGACTCGGGGAGCCAAGGACTTTCCCTGGCAGGGGAGTACCCAGCCTTACTCCTGCAGCGGAGGAGAGGGGGAGGGGGGTGGGTCGGACAAATGTGAGAACGTGCTTTGGAAGGGACTGAGGTGCCTGCTGAAGCTGGGATCCGAGGGTGCCTCCAGTGGATCCCGGATGACTCCGTTTGCCTTAAAAACCTCCCAAGCACCAGCCAACAGGATCTGAGGTGGGAGGGAGCAGGCAGCCCCTGTAGCCACCCTGTTTCTGTCTCTAAAACCCAGTTTTGTTCCTGGCTCAACTTCAGCTCCTGCTGGTGGCCCGAGGGGCCTCGGTTTCCCCCTTATAAAATAGAGGGCTGGATGAAAGGATGAAAGCCAAGGTGGGGGCCCCAGCCTCCCGGGGGAAGCTCGGAGTGCCCCAAAGGTCTGCCCAGTCCCCGGGTCCCTTCGCCTCCGGGGGCGTGGCCTCCCCTGGGGAAAGGGACAGGGCGGGCCAGGAGGAAACTCCTCCCCTCCCATTTGGGGCTAGCGGGCGGGGCGATCGCCGCCTGGACCCAGAAAGGCAGGAGGACCCGAGCGAACCGAGCGCGCGACTGGACTGGCTTGGCCACATCATGGCGAGCCCGGCGGCAGCAGCGCTGGGGGGCCTGGAGCAGCTGCGGATCTGCGGGGCGGGGGCCGGCCGAGCTCTGGCCGTGCTCACGAGTGGCGGGGACGCCCAAGGTCAGCGGGGCGCAAGGGACTGGGCTTGAAGGGCGTAACGGGGTAGAGGCCGTCGGATGCCCGGAGCAGGGCGCGCTGGGCGCAGCTCCCCAAGGGGGCAGGAACGTGCTGAAGGAATGGATTGAGACCGGGCCCGCTGGGGGGTGGAACGGGGCCTAGGCCGCGAGGGTTTGGAACCGGGCGCAGCCCAGGTGGGGAGGAGGCACGGCGGGGAGGGCTGGGGCGAAGAATGGACTGAGACTGGGGCTTTTGGGGGTGGAATCGGCCATCCGGGCTGGGAGCGGGGCCCGGCCCAGCCAGGGCGGAGGCACAGGGCGCGGGCGGAGACTGGGTGGAACGGGACTGGAGCCTTCGGGGGCTCGGAGCGGGGCGCGTCTTTGTAAGGGAGGACCGGGCGGGCGCGGAAATCTGGGAGCCTGAGCCCAGCGAGGGGGGAGGGGCCCGCCATCCTGCTTCAGCCAGGCCTCGCACTGCGCATGTGCCTGGTCTCGAGTGGGCGGGGAACGCGGGAGGGGGAGGGGCGGGCTGCGGACGTGCGTGTCTACACGGCTCGGGCTGCTTCTGGCTTGAGCTTCGGGAAGCGCGGTGGAATGGCCTTCCCCTCCGAGGCGCTGGCCGGAGGACTGGCCCCTGCGCCCTCTGGGGTGTGGAGCTAGAGCTGACCCTAACCCTAAACCTCAGCCCTTGGGGAATCCAACATGGCCCCCGTTTTACAGATGGGGAAACTGAGGCAGACGGGCTGGAGGGGGCCGGCCACGGGAATGATCCACCATCGGGCTCAGACGGGGCTCACCCTAGTGCCGAGGGAGGGGGTCGCCTCGAGGCTGGGCAGATCGCAGTTAGTTCCCCATTTTGTAGATGGGAAACTGAGGGAGATAAGGACTGGAAAGGAGTTGGGCTCCGTGAGTCACCGCAGCTCCGGACTTGGTAGGACAGCCGGTAGCCCATTTAGCAGCCCAGGAAATGGAGAGCGAGGAGATAAAAGGGCTCGGCTGGCTGCCCGGACTCCCACTTAAGTGTCAGGGTGAGCCAAGGAGCCCCGCCTCGGGGCCGCAGACCCAGCCTCAGTTTCCTCAGCGGGGCCGTTGGATTAGGAGCAGGGGAGGGAGCAAGCACTGCCTGATCAGCACCTACTGTGTGCCAGGCTCTTTACAGAAATCCTATCTCACTGGAGCCCTTCCAGGCCCATGCTGTCATGTTACTGTTGAGGAAACTGAGGCAGATGTTGCCTAAGGGTTCTTCTGGCTCCAGATTCGGTGCCCTGGGCTTGTCAGGCCACCAGCGGTTTGGTTTCTTGCGCCTCGGTTGCCTGCTTCCCACTCTTCCTGCCCCTTGTGGCTCCCCGGGAGCCCCCCTCGCCCCCTGGGCACTGAAGGAATAGCCATTGGTTCTGTTGGGTGAGCAGTGGAGAGCCAAGATTTCTCTTCCTCTGCCCTGCTCTAGAGTCTAGTGCCCCTCCCTCCTCCTCCTCTTCCCCTCCCCCATCTTCCTTCTTCCTCTTCCCTCCTCCTCCCTTGAGGGTCAGGCAAATTGCCACATGGTGGGGAATGGGGGGCGGGGAGCTGGCTTTGGGGTCCAGTGAGGAGCTCAGTCCTGCAGGCTGCTCCCAAGCTTATGTCCCCGACACCCTCAGCCGCCTGAAGCGCTCCCTTTCTCACGGAGTCTTTTGGCAGCCCACATCTCATCCCATCTGCCAGATAGGGAGCCCAGGAAGCGGGGCCCCAGGGGTCGAACAGTGATTCTCCCAGACTGCCACACTGCTGGTCCTGGGGGCGCTCCGCCGTTGGAGCTGGGCTGTGGCCCCAAGTCTCTGAATGGAGGACAGGGAGGTCAGCCTCCCGGGGCTCCTCACAAAAGTGAGCCTGGTGCTGGGGCCTGAAGCTTCTCAGAGCCCTTCCTGCCTCCCTCAGACCCTCCCCCTTCCCATCTGTGGCCTCCGGCCTGTTGGTCTGAAGCCTAAAAACCAGGCCAAAGGCCCCGGTGACAGCCTCAGCTCAGGCCAGCCTCCCTGCCTCCCCAGGAGGGTGAGCTTAGCGTCCTTGTGGCCCTTTCACAGAGGGCTTCTCTGCACCTTGAGCCCCTTAGGTCTCCCCTGCTACTGTCCCCTCTCCTGCTTCTCCCCACCCCCACCCATTTTCCTCATCTGAATGCTGGTTCTGTTGGCCCACCAGATGTCAATCACAGACAAACTGTAGATCAGGGGAATGAGAAGGAGGGGAAAGGTCTCACCCGCACAGCGGGGGCTCCTTTTCCTCCACAGACCTGAGGACATGGGGTGGGGGGGTGATGTCCTGGGCAGTCCCCTGACTCCCCAGCACAGCTGGTTTATGAGCCCCTGGGCCCTGCCCTTGGCCAACATCTGGGTGACCTTGTGTCTCTCATGGTTTGTAACCAGGGGCAGGGAGACCGGCTGCAGGCCCCACTTGGGCAGGGGCGGCCCCATGTGGGCAGGGGCTCAGGGGCCGATAATTCTCTGTAAGAACCTGAGGGACTGTCTTGGAGAAGGATTTGGGCCACCCTGAACAGCAGCCGAAGGGCCCGCAGGGACCGCCTTTTGGCCTCTGGCTTTCCAAGGGATTTGGGGCCTGGAATGAACCTTGACCCTTCCCCCCAGCGGCCTAGAGTGCTTGGGGGACCCAGTGGTGGAGGCACCCCTCCCCCATCCAGCTAACCGGGGTGTTTCCTTGTAGGGATGAACGCGGCCGTCCGGGCCGTGACCCGAATGGGCATCTATGTGGGCGCCAAAGTCTTCCTCATCTATGAGGTAGGTGGAGTCTCTGGTTGGGGGGGCTGGGGCTGGGGTTAGACCCCCAACATCTGCTGGGAAGATAGGATGGAGGGGGTGTGGGACAGACCCGAGGCCGGCCCTCATCCCAGTGACTGAGCTATTCTTCCCTGACCAGGAAAGTTCCCCCTTTCCCCCCAGGACAGGCATCCCTGGCATTCTCTCCCGGGGTTTGGGGAAGTTCATTTGAGAAGAGAGACATCCTCTTCAGGACTCTGGTTTTTGCCCATCATAGGAGGGCGGGTCCGAGCTCCCAGGGGGCTTTGCCAGAGCTGGCCCTGGGACTTGGTGCTGGCCGAGGTGTTGGTGCCCTAATGCCTGCCTGTAAGGCCATGGCTGGGGTGGGTGGTTGTGTCTTTGGGCAGGGAGGGCAGGGGTCCTCCTTCCTCATCCCTACCAGCTGTGCCCATTGAGCAGAAGCAGGCAGATCCCTGGGCTCCCCGGGCCCTGTGCTTGAGGTTGGGGATGCCCTCGAGGAGCCATGAGGAGCTCTGGCAGGGCTGACCCTTGTTCTGGAGGGAGGGGCCTTGGCACTCATTGCCCTGATCTCAGGTGACCTGATTGTGAGCCCCGCCTCCCCATGGGCACCCCTCACAGACTCAGCATCCTTGACCAGGTGGGATTGGGTGACCACAAAGGTCAGGGGTGAGCGCTGCAGGGAGGCCGATTATCTGGCTCCATGCAGGCTCCAGGGGCCTGACTCCTTCCGGGCCCCAGACCCCAGGGAGAACAGCCCAGAGCCTCTGGGGCCGACTTCCTGAGGATTCGGTGCGTCTGTGGGCCCGCTGAGCGGGCACCCTCCCCTCCCCGCCCCCTCATCTCGCCTCCCCTCTCCTCTCCCCTCCTAACTGCAGGGCTATGAGGGCCTGGTGGAAGGAGGCGACAACATCCAGCAAGCCACGTGGCTGAGCGTCTCCAACATCATCCAGATGGTGAGTGGGTCCGGGCTGGAGGGCTGGGGTGGGCCCTGGGTCTGGGCCGGGACCGACGGGCCTGGGGGACGCTCCCGCCTGTGGCCGGCTCTTCTCTGAGGGGCCTCAGGGAGGTCAGGGGCCCGGCTTCTGGGGCAGACTCCTGGCTGTGACGCAACCTGTGGCTGGCTCTGTGGCAACGCCTGCCCTAGTCCCCACGGTTCCTGAGCTCCCCCAGGGTCCCCGAGTGAGGTTTGCTGCCAGATTAAGGGGGAGGACCTGGCTCTCTGCCAAACCCCTGCTAGGGTTCGGGCTCCTGATTCTCTTCCTGGCCTAGGGGTCCATGGGGCGGCTTTCGGGGCAGAGTCGGGGGAGGAAGCTCAGCTTCCACCCCAGATGGCCTCCTTCCAGGAAGGCCAAGGGCTGACTTCAGGGAAATGGTTGGGCCTTGGGGCTGAGGGCAGAGCCCTGTGCCAAGTAAGTCCACATGGGCAGGGTGAAGGGAGGCTGGACATATGGCGGGTACACATCTCAGCAGACGGAGGAGGCAAGCTGAAGGGGGTCACCTGTGCGCCATGAGGGCTGCAGGGGGCCCGGCTCTGGCCGAGGAGCGGTGCCTGCTGGGTGAGGGGGCAGCCTCACTCGGGCCAAGGTCCTTGTTGGAGGTTGTCCGTGAGCGGGCGCCACCTTTGCCCTCCCTGACCCGGCCGTCCTGCCCCTCAGGGAGGCACCGTCATTGGCAGTGCCCGCTGCAAGGCGTTCACCACCAGGGAGGGCCGCCTGGCCGCCGCCCACAACCTGGTCCAGCACGGCATCACCAACCTGTGCGTCATCGGTGGGGACGGCAGCCTGACGGGGGCCAACATATTCCGGACGGAGTGGGGGAGCCTCCTGCAGCAGCTGGTGAAGGAAGGTCAGAGGGGTGGGGGCTGGAGAGGGACCAGGGGAGGAGGGGGGGCCACTGGGTGGGTCCAGCTCCTGGGGGCCGGAAGGTCGGCAGCCCATTGGGGGTCTAGCAGGAACGAGCTTCCCGGCTCTGGGCCCTCCCTGCTGGGACTTGGAGCCCCACGGGTCACTCAGCTCTCGGGAGCTTCAGCCAGCACCCACTTGTCAGGCAAGACCCAGTGAGGCTCCGAGGGGCTGGGGTTTACCTGGGGATTCTTGGGAACTGAGGTGGATCAAGCTCAAAGGAAGGAGGGAGGGGCCCAGGCTGTGAGAGGGTGGAAGGAGGGAGGGGCCCAGGCTATGAGAGGGTGGAAGGAGGGAGGGGCCCAGGCTGTGAGAGGGTGGAAGGAGGGAGGGGCCCAGGCTGTGAGAGGGTGGAAGGAGGGAGGGGCCCAGGCTATGAGAGGGTGGAAGGAGGAGGGGCCCAGGCTGTGAGAGGGTGGAAGGAGGGAGGGGCCCAGGCTATGAGAGGGTGGAAGGAGGGAGGGGCCCAGGCTGTGGGAGGGTGGAAGGAGGGAGGGGCCCAGGCTGTGGGAGGGTGTCTGAAGGAGGAGCTCCCGGGATTCAAGGCCAGGCTTAGAGCCAGGCGGTCAGCCAGCATTTCCCAGGGGGCTTCGGTGTCCAGCACCCTCTCATTGCTGGGGACCTAGGAGATGGGGAAGGAGGCCTGCAGGCCAGAGAAGAGAGGCTCCTCCTGGCCCCGCTTGTCTACACTGACCCGCCAGTCTTTCTTCTCTGGGAGGGGAGGCCCTGGGCAGGGAGCCAGGGCACCTTGTCTCATGCCGCCTGGCTCCAGGCTGGGACCCCCTGTCTTCTCATACCTCTCGGGGTCTCCTTTTGCCTCATGCTCAGGAAAGATCACTGAAGACGTGGCCCAGAAGTACTCGCACCTCAACATCGTTGGGCTGGTGGGCTCCATTGACAATGACTTCTGCGGGACAGACATGACCATTGGCACCGATTCAGCCCTGCATCGGATCATGGAGGTGATTGACGCCATCACCACCACGGCCCAGAGGTGAGGGCGGCTGCCCAGCGGCTCCGGACCCCGCCTTCTGCCCCTCTGCCCAGCGGCTCCGGACCCCCGCCTTCTGCCCCTCTGCCCAGCGGCTCCGGACCCCGCCTTCTGCCCCTCTGCCCAGCGGCTCCGGACCCCGCCTTCTGCCCCTCTGCCCAGCGGCTCCGGACCCCGCCTTCTGCCCCTCTGCCCAGCGGCTCCGGACCCCGCCTTCTGCCCCTCTGCCCAGCGGCTCCGGACCCCGCCTTCTGCCCCTCTGCCCAACGGCTCCGGACCCCGCCTTCTGCCCCTCTGCCCAGCGGGCCAGGCCCTGCCCTCATCCCCCTACCTTGGATGGCCAGTGAGAGCACTGAGCTATGGGAGAGGCCCTGGAAGGACCAAGGCTTTAAAGTTATGAGGCTGCCCTGGGAGGGGGCCTGCTCTGACTCAGGCCCAGGGATAGGATGTGACACAATGAGGTGGGATTTGACCTGAGGCCCATGGCCTCTGACTTGTTTATTTTTGTCCCTGGGTCACTTCCCCAGCTCCATCTGGGCTAGATCAGCACCTTGGTCAGCGCCCTGCCTGATCACCTGGGCCCAGGGCAGATTTTCTGTGGCCCCCAGCCCCTAGAGGACTTATCCCTACCTCAGTGGCCCTAAGTTTGGGTTGGATGACCCCAGAGGAAGGGTCACAAGGGACCTCCAAGCCCTCCCCCCAAAAAAAGTCTTTGGCAGGGTCATTTACACATTTAAATTCTGTGAGAGGGCGAGGGGCTCTCAAAAGGCCGAGAGTTTTGTAATGAACAGACGAGTGGTCGGGTGAAGTACCAGGAGACCAAATGCCTGGCATCCCCTCCCTACCCTCCTGACGCCAGCCTCGGTTACAAGGGGCAGCCATGATGGGGAGGGGCGGGTCTGGCTGTGATGGGGGGCCCCCCGGCAGCACTGTGGGGTCACAACCAGGTGTCTCCTCTCTCTTGTAGCCACCAGAGAACATTTGTGCTGGAGGTGATGGGCCGGCACTGCGGGTAAGGAGGAGCCTGGGCCTGGGGTGGGAGGGAGGGAGGGCTGAGGATCAGCCTTGAGGGGATCCTTCCTGTGATGATCACACAGAGCA
>NC_133620.1:478015937-478090937 GCF_048593235.1 Sminthopsis crassicaudata | reverse complement strand
TGGGCTTCAGGGTGCTGTTCCCTCTCCCTCTGCCCAGAGCAACTTCTCCGTCGCCATCCTGAACGTGGGGGCGCCGGCGGCCGGCATGAACGCCGCCGTGAGGTCTGCGGTGCGGACCGGCATATCTCAGGGGCACAAGGTCTATGTCATCCACGACGGCTTCGAGGGCTTGGCCAAGGGACAGGTAGGTCTGTGTGGGCGGGGCCGGGCCGCGGGTCCCGCTCCGCATGTTTGGTGACGCCCTTCCCCTTCCCTGTAGGTGCGGGAGGTGGGCTGGCATGATGTCGCTGGCTGGCTGGGGCGCGGAGGATCCATGCTCGGGACGAAGAGGTCAGCACTTGGGGGGCTGGGTCCCAGCACCCGGGAGAGGCCCAGGCACTGACGAAGCGGCCGTCATCCAGCCTGTACATGGAGGCCCCCTGGGACAGGGAGCTCACCACCTTCAGGCAGCTCAGGCCGCTTTGGGGGCGGAAGGGTTCTTTGCACATTAAGTAGAGCCAGGGGCCCGTGGGAGAGGGGGAGGAGCTCTCCAGTGGGGCTCTCCTCGGTCAGGGAAGCATGAGTGAGCCGCTACCTGGTGGCGGGGCACGGGGGGTGGTGCCGCGGGCTTCCGGGCCTGGGGAGGGTGCGAGTCCGAAGCTTCTTCCAACCGGCCACCGGCCTCTGCCTACAGAACTCTGCCCAAAACCTGCCTGGAGAAAATCGTGGAGAACGTGCGGACGTACAACATCCAAGCGCTGTTGGTCATTGGGGGCTTTGAGGTGAGATCACCGGGAGCCCTGGGGAGGGAGCCGTGCCAGCAGGCCTCTGGCCAGGGCCTTCTTCCCAGGCATCGCTCCCCAATCAGCAGGGGACCTGAGGGGGCCAGAAGACCAGGGGCTGGGGCCCCAGTCACTGCTCACAGAAGAGTCCTGCTGGGGAGGGGGGCCCTGGGGAGCCTCTAGTCCATGGTCCTGCGGGGGCCTAGGCCGAGTTGGAGACTCTCATTTCCAAAGCATTCTCTTTCCCCCTCCCACACTGTAAGACAACCCCAGGTGGTAACAGCGGCCCAGCCCCAGAGCCTTGTGCCTGCACTATCACAAGCCGTACTCTCGGCCTCTCTGAGCCGCAGACTCAGACCTGGGGGGCTTGGACAGCTCTGCCCGGCCCTTGCTGGCCCCAGGGAGCCGGGATCAGGCCCTGAAACAGGACTGAGGGAATGAGTGGGGGAAGCACAGGCGAAGGCCTGGCTCTGTGCCCGGCGCTGGGTTCGGCCCCGGGGACCCTCGGAATGGGGCGGCCCCAGCCGGCCGGGAGGGTGGGGGAGGCCGGGGCCTGGAGCTCAGAGGCCCGGCCGGGGATCTCCTTCTCCAGGCCTACGAGGGCGTGCTGCAGCTGGTGGAGGCCCGCGGGCAGTACGAGGAGCTCTGCTTCGTCATGTGCGTCATACCCGCCACCATCAGCAACAACGTGCCCGGCACCGACTTCAGTCTGGGCTCCGACACAGCCGTCAATGCCGCCATGGAGGTGAGGGCAGAGCTGGAAGGAGGCGCTGGGCGTCCCGCCCGTCTCCCACGGCCCTGAGCCCCCTGCTCCCCCCCCGGGCTGCTCCTCTCTGTCTCCGGCCCTCCGGTCAGTGGGGCTGTAGCTGGTTCTGGAAGTAGCCCCCCCGGCTCCTCCACCCCAGCGCTCCTGGGCGCTCAATCACTTACCCAACCGGTGGGCAGCTTCTCTAGTTCTCCGCTATCAGGACAGCTGCCAGCAGCGTTTGGGGCCATGCAGTTTTGCTCTCTCCTTCCGTATCTGGGGCCCAGACCTCGGCAGTGGGCAGAGTTCCCCATCATTCTCCAGAATGGTCGGGTTCAGCTCCACCAACGATGCCCCGGTGGACCTAGCTTCCTTCCCGGCATTTATCTTCTCAGCCAGTCTGAGGGGCACGAGGCAGTGTCTCAGACCAAACCCCCAAATGGGGGGAGGTCACCCTCCCGGTGAGGGCCGGATGTGTGCAGGTGACCAGGCCCAGCAGCCTTCCCCGGGGGGAGGAGCGAGCGTCTCATCCCGTTCTGTCACCCCCCAGAGCTGTGACCGCATCAAACAGTCGGCTTCCGGCACCAAGCGGCGGGTGTTCATCGTGGAGACGATGGGAGGCTACTGCGGGTACCTGGCCACGGTGACGGGCATCGCAGTGGGGGCCGATGCCGCCTATGTCTTCGAGGACCCCTTCACCATCCACGACCTGAAGGTCGGTGCGGGCTTTCAGGGGAGTCACAGGACCCTGGGAGGAGGGAACCCTTATCCTGTGGCCTGGAGCACAGGGCCGCCCGGCATCACCCGGAATTGAACTCGGGTCTTGGGCCTCGAGCCAGAACTCCCCCTGGAGCACCGGGGTAGAGATCTGTGACAGGAAGGTCTAAGAGCAGAACTTGCTGCCTCAGTTGGTCCTTCGCAATTCCTGGACGCTGCATCCTGAGTCAGGCTGCGCCCCGAGGGGAGCTCCCTGAACTTGGTCCGTCAGGATTAGCAGTGAGGGATCTCCGGGCCAGATTCTGGCCTGCCAGGACCAGGTGGACCGCCCCTGCTGGGCAGCCCTGCGCCTCCTGGAGTTCTAGGGCTCCTGTCCCCCAGTCTGGTGAAGGACAGAAATGCTGCTTCTTTACGGATGTGGAAACTGAGGCCTAGAGCAGCCCAGCGCAGGAGCCTGCAGAGGAAGGGGAATATGGGCACGGGGGCTCAGGGGTCGGGCTGCCTCCCGGGAGGCTCACCGTGCCCTCCGCTTTCCTTCAGGCCAACGTTGAACATCTGACGGACAAGATGAAGACGGACATCCAGCGGGGGCTGGTGCTCCGGTGAGTGCCCGGGGCCGGCCCGGTGGAGAGCCGTGGGAAGCCTTGTCACTGAGGCCTGAGGCTCCCATCCAGCAGCTTGGAGGAAGTGGGGAGGCCTTGGAAGGAAGCCCGGGCTGCCGAGGGGCGGCAAGGAGAGAGGCAGGAGTGGGACCGAGGGCCACGGGGAGTGGATGAGGGGGGAGGGGAGAGCCGGGACGAAGGGGCGGCGAGGGGCGTCTGAAGGGAATCGTCAGCCTTTCTTCCCAGGAACGAGAAGTCCCACGAACATTACACCACCGAGTTCCTGTATAACCTGTACTCCTCAGAGGGGAAGGGCGTCTTTGACTGCAGGACCAACGTCCTGGGGCATCTGCAGCAGGTGGGCATGGAGGGCATGGCGGCCACGTCCCAGCTTTCCTGGGGGTGTCTTCTCTCTGTTTCCCGCTTTGTAAAGCCCACGTCTGCAGGAAAGGCCCAAGGCCTTGGGCCCCGACTGCCTGCTGCTCCTGGGCTTCCTGGGTGTTTTCCAGCCTCTCTGAGCTGGCACTTGCGGGCATGAGCCACTTTGAGACGGCTCCCCTTTTGTAACCAAACAAGCGGAGGTTCGGGGGTCAGGTGCTTGATGGGTACTCCCAGGGTCAGTGTGCCGGAGTGGGGAGGGGCCCAGCCATCTGGGATTAGAACCTGGGCCTCGGGGAGCTCTGCTGGGATCCCTTCATTCCAGGACTGGTTGTAGCTGCTGCGCCTCTGGGTGGGGGGGAGTAGGCACTCCTTAACCATCCCTTGGCCGGCTTCTCTTGCAGGGAGGAGCCCCCACCCCCTTTGACCGAAACTATGGCACCAAGCTTGGGGTGAAGGCCATGCTCTGGATGTCGGACAAGTTGCGAGAGTCCTACCGGAAGGGTATGTGCCCTGCTCCTTCCCCTCTTCCTCTCCCTGCTCCTTCCCCCCCCTCTCCTTCTCTCCCTGCTCCTTCTCCTTCCCCCCCTTCCCCCTCCTGCCCCTCATCCAGCTTTCTCCCTCCAGGGCGGGTTTTTGCCAACGCGGCGGACTCGGCCTGTGTGATCGGCCTGAGGAAGAAGGTGGTGGCTTTCAGCCCAGTCACCGAACTCAAGAAGGTCACGGATTTCGAGTGAGTCGGCCTTGCTGTGGCCCTGATCCTAGCCCTAGCCCCGGACGGTCAGCCAGCCCATGGGTTACGCCCATCCCAGGGAAAACCCCCATGACCCCAAGTCAAGTCAAGAAGCTCCCGCCTACCTCCTGGGGTGGCCTGCGGGAAGAGCCCAGAGTGCCGTCCCCAGCCCCAAGAAGCGGCTGACCCTCAGAGCCACACCGGCCCCTCAGCCTGGGAGCCACCAGGCGGCCTTCGTCGGCCTTTATCGTAATGAGGGCGGGGGGCTCTCCGGGGTCTTTCTCTTGGGTCATTTCCAAAACTCTGGGGCCTCCTGTCACACCCCTCCTACCTTGTGGGGTCTGGCAGCAGGACGAGGGCAGGTGAGAAGGGTTCCCGGGAAGCTGGGCCCATGGGCGACCTCGCCAGAGTCCCCGCCGGCTGGGGGAGGAGAGGAGGGGAGAGAAGGGACTGGGGGGAGGGGCACAGACCGGCAGGGCCCTGAGCCCGCTGCCTCTCTTCTCTGCCCGGCACAGGCACCGCATGCCCCAGGACCAGTGGTGGTTAGACCTCAGGCTGATGCTCAAGATGCTGGCCAATTACCAGATCAGCCTGACCGAGTACGTCTCTGGGAAGATGGAGCATGTCACCCGGCGCACCCTGAGCATCGAGAAGGGCTTCTGAGTGCCCGTCCTGACGCTCCGTCGCCAGCCCCGCCGCGG
This sequence comes from Sminthopsis crassicaudata, assembly GCF_048593235.1. NCBI lineage: Eukaryota > Metazoa > Chordata > Mammalia > Dasyuromorphia > Dasyuridae > Sminthopsis > Sminthopsis crassicaudata. The sequence goes on along the minus strand of NC_133620.1, from coordinate 478,086,300 downwards.
GCACACTGCCAGGAGGCGGCCTAGCGTAGACACCGATCCCTTGGGGACGTCACTTCCTCGCTGCAGCGACGGGTCGGTCGCGGGTCCTCCGCAGCCTAGGATTTGAAGTGGTTGGCAAAACCGGAACCTGGCACTCTGGCTTGGATGGCATGGACTCCGACCGTCAGAGCTAGATGGGACCTTCTGGCCAAGTGCCTCATGATGTAGTTGGGGAACCTGAGGCTGGGGGGGGGGGGATTTTTTTCATTGAAACTGGGACAGAGAGGGAAACTGAGGCACGTGGTGGCATCTTGGAATCGTCTCAAAGTTGTTCCCAACCCCCCTAGTGTGGAGGAGGAAGTGACGTTCCCTGGCCTTTTCAGCCACACCGCTTCTCCCTGACCTGCCATCCTTGCCAGCATGAGGAAGGACCACCCTTCGGGCGCTCGGAAACACTGGGCCGGCCGGGGTCAGTGCGGGCCTGGGGCTCGGTCCCTCTGGCGGTGAGCCGGCCACGGGGCCAGGACCTCAAGCTGTGCAAACATTCCTACTGTGATCATGCCGGATCTGTATCTTGTCTGTTAGATTAAAAACCTACTGATTGAGCGAGCTATTGTGTCCCTGAGTCTTGGGCTAAATGGGAATAGAGGCCTCTTGGCTGAGGCAAGAAGTTGGGGGGTCAGGACGGGCAGCCCTCCCTGCCGCCCCCTCTGGCGGCTGAGGGTCCTTTGGCAGCAGCCACACGCCAGCCATGCAGGCATCTAGGTCCCTTAGTGGAGGCTGCTGCCTTGGAGGGCGGGCTCTGGAGTGAATGATAGCCTGCCTCCCTTCCCTGGAGCTTAGGCTAAATCCCTGGGGTTTGGCCAGTGGCCTTCCTCCCATTCTGTCCTCCAGGGCCTCAGTTCCTCCCTGTACTCCTAGCTAGTCTTTTGTGGGAGGGGGAAGGGGAAGCAGGATAGGAAACCCCTCCCCCCAGGAACACAGAGGCATCGGTGCTGGAGCAGGTGACAACCTGGCCCTCTGTTGGGTGGGGGAGGAGGCACTGAGGAGAGAGCTCCGGGGTGCCCGATCTCAGCACTGACTGAACAGAAAGTCCCTCTGCTTGAAGTAGTGGAGAGCTCCAATCTCACTTGCAGGCAGCTCTTGTCTGCTTTGATCCAGTCCAGGCTGGCCCCTCGGCACCGCCCGCTCCGTTCTGCCCTTTAGCCCAGGGCTTCTTATAATCACCCTCTATGACCCCGTGCATAGATAAGTACCTAAAACATGTATACAAACCCACAATTCAGTATTTCGTGGCCCCACATTCAGCCTCGCAGCCTCACAGGGGGATGCGCGTCCACCGTTAGAAGTTTTGCTCTAACACAAGCACGTGGGTCGGTCTTCAAATTCTTCAACCTGCCAATATTAAGCACCTACTATGTGCTGGGTACTGTGCTAAGTGCTGAGGGTTCAAATGGCTCCTGCCCTTGGAGCTCGTACTCTAATAGAGCAAACAATGTGCCAATAAATATGTATAATGCAAGGGATGAATAGGGAATTGGGGAAGGCTTCCTGTAGGAGGTGAGATGTCAATTGGGACTTAAGGAAGTCAAGGAGGTCAGTAGTGGGAAAGAAGGAGGGAGAGCATTCCAGAAAGATGCCCAGAGCAGACATGGACACAGCCAGGCTAGAGCCACTGAACTGACTAGTAGGGAGGTAAGAGGTAAGACGACTAGGAAGTGAGGAGGGCGCTGGCTTGCAAACTTTGAGTGTAGAAACATTTTTTATTTGCTAGATGGCAATATGGAGCCCCTGGAGTTTATAGAGAAAGGGAAAACCTTGGTCCGATCTGTGCTTTAGGAAAAGTCACTGGTGGCTGAACAGAGGATGGAGTGGAGTGGAGACTTGAGCACCCTTTCCCCTCCCCCCCACCCCAGGGATGAGGTAATGAGCACCTGCACCAGGAAGGGGGCAGTGTCAGAGAAGAGGGATATTGGAGAGAGAATGCCCAGGTGAACTCTGGAGAGGTGCTGCAGATGTGAAACTGACAAGAGGAGATGGGGGAACTAACAAAAGAAACAGATGAAATGGACAAGAAATGCTACAGAGGTGAGACTGACAAGAGATGCTCAGAGGCAATAATTGACAAGAGATGCTCAGAGATGAAATCGACAAGAGATGCTCAGAGATGAAATCAACAAAGGATGCTGCAGAGGTGAGATCGACAAGAGATGTTCAAAGGTGATATGACAGATCATGGCACCATATTTGATGTGAGTAAGAGTGAGGAGTCCAGGAGGACTCTTAGGTCATGAACCTAGGGACACGGCAGGAAGGTAGCAATGGCTCCAGGAGTGAAAAGGTGAGTTAGAATGTGGGAAGGCTTAGGGGAAAAGAGGAATTCTTTTTTAGACATATTTATTTAAGATGGCCACCGGACATCTAGTTCAAGATGTCTGAACGGCAGGTGGAGGCGTGAGATTGGAGGTTATCAGAGAGTTTGGGGCAGGAAAGGTAGATTTGAGAATCATCTGAATGGAGATGATCACTAAATCCAGGTGAAGAAGAGGGTAAGGAAAGCCACGTTAAGTTACTGAGCAGCCTGAAGAGGGAGGTCCCGGGACTTTTTCCCTCAAAGCTCCAGGCAGGGAATGGGGAGCAGGGAAAATGGACAATGTGGAGCGGGATGGGGCTCCAGGTTGGCAGAATGTGCCGAGATGTGGTCTGAGCTCACCATGAGGGCCAATGACAGGCTACTGGGCTTCTCCTGCCTTCATCCACCTCTGATGCATGGACCAGAGACCTCCCAGGGGCACTTGGGCAGGAGGTGGGTCTCTCAGGAGACCTTACTTTCGGAGGAGGTGGGCTAAGGCTAGAAAGTCTCACAGGGTGGGGAGTAGGGCACTGGGGGAGTGGCCAGCTTGGCTGGATTCTTTCTGAGAGTCACTGTTCCAGGTCATTTCAGCTCAGTCATCCGGCAATAAAAAGGCTTTGCCTTCCCCAAATTAAAATGCTCAGTGTAGAAAATCATTCCCGTGGGGGTCCCACCAACCCTCCCCAAACAAAAGAAGTGCCAGGCTCAGCAAAGCCCCCAAGGGGCGTGGGCTATTGCTTGCTGACTCAGGGCTGTTGCAAATTCCCCGTTGAAAGGGTGCTGACCTAGAGAGTTGGGGGTGAGGTGGGACTATAAAGAGGGATGGACCAGGCAGTTGGAGCCATCTGCTTCCACACCAAGCACTCCTGCACTATGGGCAAGGTAACCTGGGTGGTCTGGGCAGAGGGGAGAGGGGAGAGGAGGGAGACCCTGAGCCCTGCTCTAGCCTTCCAGCTGAGGCCCGGGTCCTGGGTAGCTCTGGTCTGGTGAGAGTCAGGAAAACAGCCCATGCATGGCCTCCGTGGCCCAGCCCAAGCCTCAGACAAGGCAGTGGGTCATGCTTGGGCTGCAAGAACTCATGGAGAAAATGGAGGAATGGCCCGGCTGTCACTTCCTCTCTAGGGGCCCCAGTTTCCCTCTGTGTAAATGGAGGCATTGGACGTGGAGAGGTCAGAGTTCCTTCCAGTTGCTCTGATCCTGGTGTATGGCTCCAGGGCCCAGATGGGCGGCAGCACCCAGCTTGGGCCCCTGACCCTGCTCTCTTTCCCAGATCACCTTTTATGAGGATCGCCATTTTCAAGGCCGCTGCTACGAATGCAGCGGCGACTGTGCTGACCTGCAGGCCTACTTCAGCCGCTGTAACTCCGTGCGGGTGGACAGCGGCTCCTGGGTCCTGTATGAGCAGCCCAGCTATAAAGGCTGCCAGTACTTCTTGAAGCGTGGCGAGTACTCGGACTACCGCCAATGGATGGGCACAAGCGATTCCATCCGCTCCTGCCGCCTGGTACCCAGGGTGAGTTCCTCAGGGGACCTCTGCTGTCCTGGGCAGGGTCTGGGGAAGAAGGGGTGGGCACTGGACACTCTGGTTCTTACATGGCCCAGACGGCCATGGGCCCCACTGTAGCCCCTGGCTCAGGCTCCCTGCTTTCTTTCATTGCAGCATGAAGGCTCTTTCCGCATGAGGATTTATGAAAGGGAGAACTGTGCAGGCCAGATGATGGAGTTCACCGAGGATTGTCCCTCTGTCCACGACCACTTCCACCAGAGGGACGTCCTGTCTTGTAACGTCCTGGATGGTTACTGGGTCCTTTACGAGCAGCCCAACTACCAGGGCCGGCAGTACTTCCTGCGGCCTGGAGAGTACCGGCGGCACAGCGAATGGGGGGCTGGCACCGCAGTCCTGGGCTCCTTCCGGCGGGCCACGGACACCAGTTAGATGCCTGCTCAGCTCCACGCTTTCCAAACTCAATAAAAGTATTTATGGCTGACCTGTGGCTCTCGTTCCAATATTAATTGACTAGTGGCTTGTGTAGCATTTAATAAGGGGGTCATGGGGCCAAACCCAAAACCCATTTCTGCACACTCTAACTCAGGAGTTGTTTTCCTGAAATTACAAAAAGGTAAACTCAGGAAACAGGAGGGAAAATTACTTTCCTCTGTCCTAGCAGAAGTCCGCATGATGCTGGACAAATCACTCCCAGGATCTGGGGCTGTTTCTTTATTTATCTTTAAAAAAACAAAAGGGTTGCCTCCAGCATGCCTTCAGCTTACAATGTAATTTCCCTCCCTTTTCTCTTTTATTTTGAATAGTATTTTATTTCTTTAAATGCATGCCTTTTTTCTTTTCTTTTTAATGGCATTATATGTTTTCAAATACATGTCTTTTTTCTTTTCTTTATTTATTTGTTTTTGCTGAGGCAATTGGGTTAAGTGACTTGCCCAGGGTCACACAGCCAGGAAGTGTTAAAGTGTCTCAGTCACATTTGAACTCAGGTCCCCCTCTTGAGGGCTGGTGCTCTAACCACTGCGCACCTAGCTGTCCCCTTCTCTTGTATTTTTAATAGTATTTTACTTTTTCAAATATATGCAAAGATACTTGTCAACGATTTACAATATAATGTCTTCCAGGCTTCCCTCTTGCTCCTACTGGTTTATTAAAGGTCTCCTAATTGGTTTCTTTCTCCAGGTTTGGCCAAAACAATCTTCCAGAGCAGAGAGGGGCTTGGCCAAGTGGTTCTGTTCTGTGGCCACGATCTGTGACACACTTGGCTCCTCCTCCCTTGCCAGCCTTATTCCCTCTGGACATTCCTCTCCCAGGCCAGGGCTCTCCCCTCCCTCAAGGACCTGGTTGGATCTTCCTGCCATCTCTGAGGGGACGTCAGGACCTGCTTCCTCTTGCACGCTCCGAGTGTCCCAGCCACACAGGGAGCATTTGGTGGAGTTGGATATGGGCCTTCTCTGGGCAAGGCTGTGTGGTTTCAGCGCCCAGAGCAGCTTGGAGGAGGAGAGCTCTAAGAGAAATCTTGCTGAAATAGTGCCAGAAATCATGGTTTGGGCTTTGCCAACCCAAGAGCCTGGGCTGTGAAACGAGAGTCCCCGAAGGCCTCCAATCAGACCTGGCCTTCACTGCGTCCGCACTGAGCATCAACCATCCTGGCCAGGGGCTCTTTGGAGAAGGCGTGCTCCCTGAACCCGAGTCCTCCGGCAGGTACACGTAAGGGGGATCGCCTGTGTTGCCAAACGATTGCTGGTTCTCTGCAATGGCGACTTCCTCCCTGTTCAGCTACAAGTATCCCATTGACCAAGAGCTCAGTAGGAGCACGGCACCTAAAGCAGACATCCTGGTGGTCAATGGACAGGAGGTGCCACCTGCATCGGTGGAGGGACCCCAACATCAGTGGAGTCCGAGAGCAGCCCGAAAAGTGGCTTATCTGCAGACAGTAATGTGCCGCCTCCTAGTCTCCCGTGACCCCACACGTCGCGGGGCCCTTGTGACAAGGAGCCCAGGCTGTGCTGGGAGGGAGGACCAGAGCAGGGGGCAGCTCCCTGGTTCTCCCAGGTCCACCACCAGCCTTATCTTCTGCTCACATAGAAGAGGATCAGGTGAGAACGAGGAGGAGACCCTCTTCTTGGGGACCTTCTCCTGCTTCCCTTGGTGGTGGTGGAAGAGCCCTGGGCCCAGGCAGCCTCGCAGGGCAGACCCGTGGGAACCCAGGAGGCCCAGAATAAGCTTGCTCTCAGAGCGCTATTAGAAGATGCTTTGGGGGCTTTGTCAGAGGCCTTCCAATGGGCTTTGCCTGCGGCTAACTGCTGAGAGGCAGGATCGGACTACTCGGTGAGCAGGGAGGAGGCCCCAGGCCTGGCACCAGGCTGGGCTAGACAAGAATGCAAGGGGAAGCTCCCTGGAAGTGCGAATGGAGGCTCCTGGGCAGCAGCACCAGGCAGAACCTGGGCCAGGAGGAGGAGGGAGGGCATTGTAGCCAGGGGGGGGCTGAAATGGGGAGGGCACCAGAAACAGCCTGCAAAAGTCCCTGAGCTCAAACCCCGCCTCAGACACTCTCTGTGCGATCCCAGGTAAGTCACTTCATCCTGTGTGCCTCAACTTCCTCATTTGTAAAATGAGCTGGAGAAGGAACCACCCCAATATCCTTGGCAAGAAAACCCCAAATGGGGTCACGAAGAGCCAGACACAGCTGAAAAATGCTGGCAATGACTTTGTCATTTCATCTCAAGGCGACCTAGATGTGCGCCTTGGCTACGCCATGTTCCATGTCCTTCATTAGCTGGAGAGGGGGGGGTCCACCACTCCACCTGACCCTCACCCCCCCATCGCGGTCCTGGCTGGTGATGGGCATATTTCTACCCTAGGAGCTCCAGAGCGGTAGAGACTATGGCAGAGAGACCCTGGCTATGCTGGGGATTGCCCGGTGGAGGAGATCCCCACGCTGGGAGCTCCCCTCGCCACTATTCTAGTATGGATTACTGTGGGGACAGGTCTCCCAGGGGCTTCTCCGGGCCTTTCCCCCCTGCAGCCTTGCATACAGCCGGTGCTCAATATTCAGTACAGGTTAAAATGGATTCTCCCCTAGAAGGCAGGTGGTGAGGAGGAAGAGCCAATCCCAGGTATGCATGGGGAGCCAGAGGCCCGATGGCAGAAAGGAGCCAAACATCGAGGCCCCTCGGTCCCCCATGTCACACCGATGGCCACATTTCCATTAGAACTTGTCTTCTAGGGGCAGCTAGGTGGTTCAGTGGATAGAGCACCAGTCCTGAAGTCGAGGACCTTTTTTTTTTTTGCTGCTGGATCATGAAACGTGTCCCCACTTGGAAGATCCTCCTCACTCAGTGATTTTTCATTTTCCAAACGAACCAAGCACAAAGTTACTGAATTATAGGGTAAAAGATCTTTTCTAAGTGAAAGACCAATAAACTTGACCCCAATTCGAAGGATCTACTTCTCCCCTTCCCAGCCCCATTCGCTGCTTTTCTTCACGTTGCAGCCAAAATAAGAGCGCGACAGACTGAATGCCGAAGAAAAGCTGACTCTGCCGAAGCCGGACATTTGGGAGATTTGCCAAACTGGGAGATATCTTTTTTGGGGGAGGGGATACTGTTTTAAATTAAAATTATGTAACGTCTAACAAATGTATAATGTATGGGAAATGTCAGAACCCACAGTAACTAAAGCTCTTCAGAATCTTCACTAATTATTAAGAGCGGAACAGGATCCAGCTACAGTCGCAGAGCGCGGCGGGTCCAGGGAGCGCCAAGGGCGCAGCCTCTTTGGGCCTTTCCCAAGAGGTTACTGGAGAGCCACGCCCCCGTGCTGTGCTGACCTCAGCCCCTCTAGGACTGCCGGCCTTCGAAATGCATCTCTCCCCAGTCCAGGAAGCTTCTGGGAGCTGAAGTCCCGCTTCCGAGCTTCTCCCGGAGCAGCCTCCAGCCTCCCCTCCACAGCCCAGACTCCCCCGATATCGGCCGACCCCCTCTTGTTTAGCTGCGGCCACCGTCGGATAACAGGTCCGGGTCACCAGCCTAAGCCCCCCGGCTGTCTGGCTCGCTTTTTTCAGAGTGACCGCTGCTTTCTTCCCCCTGTCCAGTGGGGTCACCTGGGGCCGGGGTAGGGTATGGCCGAAGGATGACCACCGCGCAGCTGCCTTCTGACAAAATGTTTTATTTTACTGATATTCGGAAGCTTGTGGGAGGAAGCCCAAGGACAAGCAGCATAGCCCCCCCCACCCCCCCAGCAACTGCAGGATTCCCGGACCCACAACCTAAGGGCCCCCTGGGCAGCAAACCCGGTCAGACCCCCAGGCTGCGGGCCCTGCATCAAGAGGCCAGGCTTCATCTCAAAACGATGCGAACAGCTTCAGAGTCTCTGGCAAAGGGACAGACTTTGGGGCCCAGCACCGGGGTCTCTCTTGCCTCCTCGTGGCCTCCAGGGCCCGCCCAGCCTCGTGGGTCAGGGTCGACAGGTAGGGGACCACTTCCTCCAGTGCCTGTGGCTAGAAGTCTCCCTACAGCCCCCTCAGGACCGCAAGGATGTGTTCTGAGCAATTCCGCTAATTGGGAAGACGGGACTTTGAACACAATGCTCAGATCCAAACCTCTGCAGGCGGCCCCTCCCCATGCACCCTGACCTTGGGGGGAGGGGAGCAGCTCCGTGGCCGACTGGGTGGGCTGACCACACGAGCCACGCCCGGTAGTGTGGCTCGGGCTGGACAGAGCAGGCCGGGCCCTAGCGATCCTGGGGCAGCTCGGGTTTCTGCAGAGCCTGGAGCCGGCGGGTGACGGTCTGCTGGACGACCTCCAGCTCCTTGGCGTCCAGCTCCTTCAGAAGCAGCAGGACGGCATTCAGGAGGTTGTTCTAGGGAAGGAGGATGGGGGGGGGGCTTTTTGTGGCCAAACAACCCACTGGGCTGGGGCTGGGAGCCCCCCCCAACAAGAAGGTGGCCCATTAGCCCAGAAGCTACCCGCCAGCCAGCAAGGGGTCAGGGGAGGGCGGGCGGCGATTGCCCAGCCCAGCCCAGGACCGCCCGGACAGAGGAGGTCTTCCAGACCAGTGAGGACCACTGTCTAAGCCGGGCACGCTGCAGGTGGTCAAAAAACGCTGACTGACCGCCCCCTGTTGCTCCTTCTTGGCTCCTTTGCTGACCCCTAGCTGGCCCCCGTGGGGTAAGTGTGAGTGGGAGCCTCAGGTGACCAGAGGGCTAGGGAGCTGGACGCAGGTGCCATCTTTAGTGATTGTCGCTCAGTGACCGTGGGGACTGAGGAAGGGCGGCACTCAACTCTGGATAAATCTTTCTGGGACACCTCTTCCTGGCTGTCTCCTGGGGGGGGCGCTTTCCCTCCCTCAGTGCCTGGGCTGGGGTCTCCCGCTAAGGCCAGCCAGAACCCAGACTTTTGACTCACTTCAGGGGGTGCTGACGGAAGTCCAGCCTCCGGGTAAGTGGGGAGCCCCGGGGCTCCCTCAGGCCTGTCCGCGTACTGGCTACATGGGGAGGGGCTCCCGGGCCCACTCACCCTCTTCTTACGACTATCGACCGATGATGCTCTTGGGGAGAAGGAAGGAAACCGGTCCCTGGGGAGGGGCTTCATGCCGAGCTGCTCTCGGATTTTGCTGATCAGAGAAACCAGGCGTGAGAGTGGGGATCGGGGTGGGGGGGCTGTGGTCCCCACAGGCATGTTCACTCTGCCCTCGCCCTCCCCACCCAGCCCTCCTGACTGGTCCCTGGAGTCTCTGAGGTTTGGGGGGCTCAAGAAGGAGCCGACTCCCCCAGGGGCACCCCACCGTGCCAGCCCCCGCGGGGAGGCTCACTTGGTCTCCTCCATGCTCTCACTGAGGGCGTCGCTCTCCGTGTCTGCGGATGAGTCCACAGTGCTCAGCTCGCAGGAGAGCTCGGAGTGGCCGTTCTCGGAGGCCTCCCTGACCGGAGCGGCCGTGATCTCCTTGCCCTCCATCAAGGCTTGCGACAGCTCTTCTTCGGTGACGGCTGTGGGACAGCGGAGACCGGGGGTGCGTTTAGGTCCAAAGCTGGGGCAGGCCCCCAGGGTCCAGATGAGCAAACTGAGGCTGAGAGCCCCTGCCAAAATTCCCGGGGGCTGCAGCACTCACCACCCTCAGGAGCCCCTCCCTTCCTGGCCAGCTGCGCTTGCTAGCTGCAAGCCTCTGGCCAAGTCCCTGCACCCTGCCTGCCTCAGTTTCCTCATCTGGAAAATGAGCCGGAGAAGGAAATGGCCAACTCCTCCAGCGCCTTTGCTAACAAACGCCCCAATGGCATCATGGAGAGTTAGACATACTGATGGGGTAGGGCCAGGATGGCAGCTCAGCTCCCCCGCTGTGCAGCTCAGGCCCCCCAGTTTGAGCCCCCCCGCTGTGCAGCTCAGGCCCCCTAGTTTGAGCCCCCCCCGCTGTGCAGCTCAGGCCCCCCAGTTTGAACCCCCCCCGCTGTGCATCTCAGGCCCCCCAGTTTGAGCCCCCCCGCTGTGCAGCTCAGGCCCCCTAGTTTGAGCCCCCCCCGCTGTGCAGCTCAGGCCCCCCAGTTTGAACCCCCCCCGCTGTGCATCTCAGGCCCCCCAGTTTGAGCCCCCTCGCTGTGCAGCTCAGGCCCCCCAGTTTGAGCCCCCCCCGCTGTGCAGCTCAGGCCCCCCCAGTTTGAGCCCCCCTCGCTGTGCAGCTCAGGCCCCCCAGTTTGAGCCCCCCCCGCTGTGCAGCTCAGGCCCCCCCAGTTTGAACCCCCCCCCGCTGTGCAGCTCAGGCCCCCCCAGTTTGAACCCTCCCCCGCTGTGCAGCTCAGGCCCCCCAGTTTGAGCCCCCCCCCGCTGTGCAGCTCAGGCCCCCTAGTTTGAGCCCCCCCCCGCTGTGCAGCTCAGGCCCCCCCAGTTTGAGCCCCCCCGCTGTGCAGCTCAGGCCCCCCCAGTTTGAGGCCCCCCTCGCTGTGCAGCTCAGGCCCCCCCAGTTTGAGCCCCCCCGCTGTGCAGCTCAGGCCCCCCCAGTTTGAACCCCCCCGCTGTGCAGCTCAGGCCCCCCAGTTTGAGCGTGTCCCTCGGTCTGGGAGCAGGGCCCCGCCAGCCCCGCCTACTCTGGTTGTCCAGCTTCTGCAGGCCGGGCAGGTTGCGGAGCACGGTCATGCGGTACTGCCGAGGGTCCGAGCCGCAGCAGGGGTTCTCGGCCATCCACAGCACCCGGAGGCGGGGCAGCTCCTTCAGGTAGAAGAGCTCGTCCAGGCTGGGGATGCTGTTTTTCCTCAGGTAGAGCTCGCTCAGGTTCGGGCAGTGGCTCACGGGCTCCAGGCTGGAGATGCTATTGACACTGGGCCGAGGAGAGCGGTCGCTGGGGGACCCTCCGGGCCTGGAGCCCCCCCCAGCACCTCCCTGCCCTCGGGTCACCCTGGCCGGAGGCCGCACAAGGGTCGGGGCCGGCTGACCTCTAGGAAGCCAAAGAGGAGCCCAGGAGGGCCACTGGTGGGCTCCTGCCCGAGGGCTCCTGGGAGCCACAAAGAAAAGAGGCTCCTCTGGGAGGATCCCCCGGCTTTCTGGGCTGGGTGGGGCTCAGAGACCCCCAGGGCCAGGAAAGGCTCAATCCAAGAGGATAGGGATGACCTCTGACCCTGCAGGCACAAGGGTCAGACCAGGTCAGAGCAGAGCTCTGAACAAGAGAAGGCGGTGGGGGGGAGACCTGAACGGGGAAGGGGGTGGTCTGAGGGGGTGTGGTGAGGGAGAGGGGGCAGACCGTTGAGGAGGACTGCAGGGTGGGGCTGGGACAGAGGAAGCTGGGGGAGGGGGGAGTCATCAGTGGGAAGCCTCCCAGAACCCACTTCCTCCCTGTCCCCCAAAGCTGATGGTCCGGACAGCCCCAGGCTGTCTGCAGGTCCCCGGCTCCCAGGATGCTGGCGCCCGGAAGCTCCCCCCGCCCCCCCCAGCTCACTCCTCTGGGACCTGATTCTGAGCTCACTACCCAACCCCCACGGCCCTGGCGAGCTTCTTGGGCAAGGTCCAAGGGCCCTGAAGGGAAACCGAGGCTGGCCCCTGGGGGGGCTGGGCCAATGGGCGCCCGGGAGGGGGCCGCCAGGGGCCTGTGCCCACCTGAGCGTGATCACTTCGATGCTGGGCAAACTCCGACAGATGGAGATCTGGAAGCACAGAGAGCGTGGCCCGGGTCAGCCCTCCCTGACCCGAGGGGAGGGGGCCAGCCCTCCGCCCTCCCGTCTGGGTGCAAGTGGAGGGGGAGGAAGGAGCCGGCTGGACCCCGGCCCCTCCCGTTCGGGAATATTCCCACCTTGGGGCCCACGGCGACCGCCCCGACCCACCAACACGTGAGGAAAACGCGAGGGAAGGGGGGGCAGGGCCCCCCCAGGATGAGCATGTCCCCATGGGCTTGGGGGCGGCCCTCCCCCCAGAAAAGCTCCAGTCACTCCCGAAGGAAAGGGGCCCACGTCGGCACTTACATCGGTGAGGCGGCTGCCCCTGAAAGCAGAAGAAAGAACTCCAATCGGCGAGCGCCCCTCCCCCAACCCCAACCCTGGAGGAGGGGACGGCGCCAGTCAGTGACCCCGATACGGGTGAGGTCAGTGACCCCAACACTGCCAGTGACCTTGACACCATAATGCTGACATGTCAGTGACCCCGACACCAGCCAGTCAGTGACCCTAAAACTGACATGGTCACTGATGCAATCACCTGCAATCAATCAGTGACCCTGACACCAGGTCAGTCAGTGATTCCTAATACAGACACAATGACCCTGACACTGACACAGTGACCCTGATATAGACAGGATCAATGACCCTGACACTGACACAGTCAGTGACCCTGACACCAGGTCAGTCAGTGATTCCTAATACAGACACAATGACCCTGACACTGACACAGTGACCCTGATATAGATAGGATCAATGACCTTGACACTGACAGTCAGTGACCCTGATATAGACATGGCTGGTGACCCTGACATCAGCCAGTCAGAGACCCTAATATTGATCGGTGACCCCGACACCCTGGTAACCTAATGCTGACATGGTCCGCGACCCCGACACCAGCCGGTCAGTGACTCCGAGGCTGGGGGCCGAAGGGCCTGGGCTCACTTGACCCTCAATTCACAGAGAAGGACACTGAGGCAGGAAGGGGCCAAGACTACCACTTCCATCTGAGAAAGCCAACTCTTCTCCCCCTCATCCCCGCTGCAGCCGGCGGAGCGCACGCGCAGTCCTGCCCACTCTCCCTGGCCCATTTCCCCCCCCCCCCCCCCCCCCCCCCCGGCGGAGCGCACACGCAGTTCGGGGAGGCGGGCAAGCCGGGAAAGGGACGCATGCGCTGTGCTCTCGTTCTGGCCCGCCCCCTCACCAGCAGTTTAGCTTCCTCACGCTTTCCAGCTCCGAGGCCTTGGCCCGGGACAGCACCATTTTCCGGGTCAGCTTCATGGCTTGAATGGCAGAGGTACCGGTTCGCCGCAGGGCCCAGCAAGCGAGCTAGCGAACAAGGGACAGAGCCGCGGGCCGGTCCGCGGACCGGGGTGGCTCCATCCCTGGGCTGCGGCACGTTTCTAAGGGGCGGGGCTCGAGCGTCGCCAGGGGACAGGGCTGAGAGGCTCGCCTGGATTGGCGGGCCGCGTGGGACACGTGTCAGACCACGGAGACTCCTCCCACCAGGCCATCTCCAGCCGCACAGGCGCAGTTTTCCCTTCACCCCTCCCTGCCCCTACCCGCCTCTCCTCCGCGGGTCCCCTGCCCCGGGGATCATGCGCAGAACGTCTGAGGCCGTCTGGGTCACCACGTGCTCCTAGGCTCGGCTCCCGCGAGTCCCAGCGTCGAACCCCAGTGACACAGGAGGGTGGGGGCGACCCCCCGCTGGGCGAGTTGGCGGGGGAGAGGGAGGAAGGGGCGCGGAGAGAGGGACGACGAGCAGAGAGGCGGAGCTGTCCAGCTGTCAGTCAGTCCTTGCACTGCCGCCTCAAGGGGCCCCTTTACAATGGGGGAAACTGAGGCACAAGGAAGACGAGTGACCGCGGGTGAGGTCAAAGGTCAGGATTCTGACCGCGGGTGAGGTCAAAGGTCAGGATTCCAAACCCCCCCCCCCCCCCGTGTGAATAAAGAGGATTTCACGGGGATTTCCTACCCTCGTCCTGGCCGAGAAGGTCCTCAGAGGTCCTCGGTCCGGTCCCTGAGGTCTGGGAGACCCAAGGGCAGAGAAGATGGCTGCTGCCCTCAGGCGGCGAATACATGCGTATGACCCGGGTCCCTAGAGCTGGCCTAGCGCCTGGCACGTGACAGGCACATCCTAATGCCCGGTGAAGCCCCGCCCCCCTCTGCACTTGCATCGCTCTGCGCCTCCCCCCTCCCCCCGGGGGATTCTCCGCAGAGACACGGAGAGGGTCACCGTTCCTTCTCCCGCACGGTCTCCAGGAACCTGAGGAGGGGGGGGGGGGGGGGGGAAGGAGGGGAAAGGGGGCAGGATGTCACGGCTAGGGCGCCTTGGAGGCTGGAACTGGTCAGACTTTCTCTCCCTAGACCTGGGGCGCCACCTGCTGGCCCGGGAAACAGCAGCCACGAGCAAGCTCGGAGCGAGCCAGTTTTTTTTTTTTCCTTAGTGGTTTCCTCCCTCCCTCCCTCCCTCCCTCCCTCCCTCCCTGCCTCCCTCCCTCCCTCCCTCCCTCCCTCCCTCCTCTCTCTCTTTCTTTTTTTTATTAAAGCTTTTTATTTTTCAAAACATGTGTGTGGACCATTCTTCAAGCATCAGCCCTTGCAAACCTCGAGCTCCAACTTTCCCTCCATCCCCCACGGCCTCCCCCAGAAGGCTCGGAGTGCAGTATCGTTAAGTCTGGTGTAAGTGAGGGTGCTGGCTGCACCCTCAGCTCCCACGGCCCTCTCTTGGCTCTCTTCATCGCTGAACAACTGGAACTGGTTTGAATCATCCCCTAGGCGAAGAGCCTCGTCCAGCCGAAGTGATCATTGTATAGTCTTCTTGTCGTGGGCAATAACCTGGTCCTGCTCGTTCACTCAGCATCAGTCCCTGTGAGTCTCCTCAGGCCTCTCTGTACGCCTCCTGCTGGTCATTTCTTACAGAGCAATAACATTCCATAACCTTCAGAGACCACAATTTACCCAACCATTCTCCAATGGATGGACATCCATTCAACTTCCAGTTTCTAGCTACAACAAAAAGAGCTGCCACAAACATTTTGGCACATACAGGTCCCTTTCCCCTCCTCAGTATTTCCTTGGGATATAAGCCCAGGAGTAGCACTGCTGGGTCAAAGGGTGTGCACATTTTGATAACTTTTGGGGCATAATTCCAGATTACTCTCCAGAATGGCCGGACTCTTTCACAACTCCACCCACAATGCATCAGTGTCCCAGTTTTCCCACAGCCCCTCCAACATTCATCATTATTTGTTCCTGTCACCTTAGCCAATCTGACAGGAGTGTAATGATACCTCAGAGTTGTCTTAATTTGCATTTCTCTGATCAGTAGTGATTTGGAACACTCTTTCTTATGAGTGGAAATAGTTTTGATTTCATCATCTGAAAATTGTCTGTTCACATCCTTCGACCATTTATCAATTGGAGAATAAGCCAGTGTTTATTTCTTCTGAAGCGGCATGGGTGAGTGACTGTGAGGCTCAAATGAGGTAACACTGGTAAAGTGGAGCGGGCACATAGTAGGGACTCCACTCCAAGCTCCTCCCTTCCCTCTTCCAGCTCCCAGGGATGAGGGCAGTGGGTGTGGTCTCACCATGTGCTGACCTTCGAGGTGATGGCAGTCTGCCCTTAACTATGGGGGAAGCTGAGGCCGGACCGCCTCAGCTGAGCAATCAGCCAATAAGCACTTATTAAGGAAGAGGCAATAGGGACCTCTCTGAGCACGTGCAGGACCAGCAGGAGCTAGGTCCCATTTGTGGGGACTCCAGTAGAGGGGAAAGATTGGGGGAAGCCCAGGCCTTTAGGGTCAGAGGCGAGGAGGGAGGGAGGCGGAGGTTCCGGACAAAGTCTCCTTCCACTGGACACTGCGCTCCTCAGGGAGCGGGATAGCCTGTTTCTATGTCCAGTCTGTGACCTGGCAGCTGCTAGGAAAAAAGGCTGGTTGAAGGCTGGAGATGCTGCTCTCCCTTTTAGGACCTCCAACTCCTTC
Organism: Sminthopsis crassicaudata; assembly: GCF_048593235.1. NCBI lineage: Eukaryota > Metazoa > Chordata > Mammalia > Dasyuromorphia > Dasyuridae > Sminthopsis > Sminthopsis crassicaudata. The sequence goes on along the minus strand of NC_133620.1, from coordinate 478,070,342 downwards.
TTGGGCCCGCGGAGGCTGGAAAGGGCTGCCCACCTGACCAGGCAGCTGAGGAGACCTTGATTTCATAACAAATTCCTGGAAACGCGGCTGAAGGAGGATATTTCTGAGAAGAATTTCTGGCAGGAAACTGAGAGCCAGGGAGCCGAGGGCCGGCCGCCCTTCCTCCTTCCTGCCTGCTGCCCCCGCCACTTTTCTCTGCAGACCCTGGGGCCTCTTTGCTCCCGTTTATTATTCATGACCAGAAGGCGCAGGCTCTGCCCGCCGCCCTCGTCGGTTTTCATGGGCAGGCCTTGTGCTGCCCAAGGTCTTCCTGACCTCGGAGTAATGGCCTCTGTGGTGTTCCTGAAACTTGTGAAAGAGCCATTCTGGCCCGATTTTCCCATCTCTAAACTTTCAAGCAGCGCCCTGGGATGGGCAGAGCAGTCTGCAGGCTGTGGGCCGCCGCAGCTGCCACTAATGGAGAAGGAGGACGTTTGGGAACCCAGCCCTGCAAAAGGAACACGCTCTTCTCCATGCCCTTCCCAGCCCTCTCCAAGAGGCCGGGGCTCAGCTGTTGGCTCGGGCGGACGGGCTTCTGAAACGCTTTCCTTCCCCGTGGACCGGGTCGGCTGGTGCTTTGGGATCCCTGTTGTAATTGTGCACTACTCATTTTCTTCCTCTAGATTATGACCGCATTGGTACAGATGGTTCCCAGGGCATCCAGAACAGTCCTGGGGAAGGAAGTGGGGAGCCGCCGGCCGCTCAGCGGCCGGCTGAGTGACCTGAGGTCAGCCTTGCCCTGGCATGGCCTACCGAAAGCCCAGACTGCAGGGAGCTTTCCGGGGCACGGGAGGGTCACGATCCACAGAGAGTGAGCTCCTCGTCCAGGAAAGGGCTCCCACCCGGTGCACGGGTGTGGAGGGGGAGCCTGGGCCGCAGAGGGCTGCCACTTGGCAAGATGCCCTGTGGTCCAGCCCAGACCTGCATGAGGATCTCCACTAGGGCACGCCTGACGGGCGGCCACCCTGCGGCTCCCGAGAGCTCCTCCTCGGGGCTCCCAGAGCTCGCCACCCCCTTCCTGGACACTTCCCCAAGTTGCCTCTGTGTAAGTCTGCCTTTGCACCTGCTTCTAGCCCCAGGGAATTCTTCCAAAGGATGAGTTAGCCAATGACCACTTTTAAACTCTTACTCTACCATTCTGGTGCTGGGGATACAGATAGAAAGATGGGGCCTGCCCCCAGGAAGCTTCCCTTCTAAGGAAGAAGACAGGGGGGCATGGGACACAAAGTTCTGTGGAGATGCAGTAGTCCAGGAGAGAAGTCTCCCCCTAAATGGGAGGCCTGGCAAGGCCTCCAGGATCTAGATGCAGCATGGGGGGGGGGCGGGATGGACATGGCTCCAGGTTGTTTCTCCACCTCAGCCCACCTTGTGTGGTCCCCCTCCCCCAGGAAAGTGAGGCAAGTTCTTTCCCTGACCTGAAATGGTCCCAGCTTCCCAGTCACTTCCCCCGGTCACTTACGCACCCCGGGGCCCAAGCCCTCCGTCTTGTTGGCCCGATGCACCGTGAGGCATAGGGGATGTGGAGGTGAGGGCGGCCACATGTAGCCGAGAAGCAAACCTCCTTTTGTTAATTCCTGAGGAACGGATGCTGACCCAGACTGCTGGGGGAGGGGCTGATTCATCCACGGAGGGAGCCTCAGGAGGCAGAAGCTGGGACATGCTGGAGGGCTGGAATCCCCAGAGTGCCTGGGATGGGGCTGGCTCTCAGTGAGCGAGTGAGGGAAGGGGGGCAGACACATGGACATTTTGCCCCATTGTCCCCATCAACCCTCTCTCCAGGGGCTCTCCCCAAGGCAGCTGTCAGCCAGCCCAGAGGGGCTCCCGATTCTCCAGGAGGGCCTTGTGAGGAGCTGGGGCGGGAGCTGCCTCGTGAAGCTCCTGGGCCCAGGCTGAGAGCTGGGGGGGGAGCTGTCCTGCCTGTCATGCTCCCGGACCCTTCCTGGATGGCAGCAAAAGAGCCCTGGCTCTGGGGTCCGAGGACCCAGATTCAAGCTCTGCCACTTTCTCCGGGACCTTGACCAAGGCATGTCCTGAGCCTCGAGGCCTCTGAGGTCCCCCTAGTTCTAGATCTGGGATCCTGGGCAATGGGCTTGGGGAGTGAATGCCATCCCTCCCATAGGAGGGGCTGACCAGCCTGCTTCTGGAAGGCCCTGGCTGCGCCCCCACTTAGGGTTGCCAGCTGCTAGTGCTTTACAGACATAGATAGTGAATGTGCCTGGGAGGTCTACTTACCTTATGGGGCAGGAGCCAATCGGGAGCGGCAGAGTTTCTCCGGCTCCCAGAGGCCTTTGCTGGTGTCTGCTGGCTGAGCCTGGCTTCCTACAGAGCCTTCCCTTTGTGCCTCTCCTAGGCTGGGGGCTGGCCTCCTCTGTCGGTGAGGGGGGCTTTGCCCCGTGGACCGAGGAACAGCTGGGGGCAGGGCCCTCAGGCCTGGGGGCTCGGCCTCTGGGAGACAGCCAGCAGCTCACGGTCTCGTCTCCTCACAAGAGCCTTTGGTCAGTTCATCGCGAGGAGGCTGAGGCTCAAAGACAGGAAACACAGAAGTCACGGAGTCCACGAATGGTGGAGCCATTGGTTTTCTTAACTCCAGGTCCAGGCCTCTTTGCACTGCTCTCTACCCTCCCCCTCCTCTTCCTCCTCTTCTTCCCATTCTCCCCCCGCCCCCACACATTTTTCATTTCTGTTTGCTCATCATCTACTTGGACAAGTTCATTCTCCTTCAGTTCCTTCCCAAGTGATGTTTGAACCCCCAGAGTTAATCAGGTCCTTGCCACCTGCTCCTTGGGGGCCCGGGGTACCCCCCACAATCTTGGGGCAAAGCTTGCGGCAGGATGAATTGGCAGGAAACAGGAGGGTTGGTCCCAGCATAGTAGCGGCCGCCCACCCAAGGGCCTCTGCCGGGCCCTGCTCCCGGACAGTCCTGGGGACTTCCAGTTCTCGCCCATCCGCCATACTCTGCTCCGGCCCAGCCTCGCCACATCCCACATGAGGAAGCGGCCCTTTGTCCCGCGCCCAGTCCCCGCATCCAGTCCCCGGGGTGCCGCCCTGCGGCCAAACTCTTTCTCCCTCGCTTGGATGTGGATATGGGGGGGCTGTGGAGAGCGGACCCTAGGCTGCCTGTGCTTTTGTATTTACTCTGACAGAGCCAGGCCCTGGGAGCTCCTGGGGGAGGGGAGGAAGAAGGCAAGCCTTTAAGGGGGCTGGCCTGGTCTGGGGATGATGGAAGGCAGAGCGTTTCCTTTGGGTTGTCTCCTGGGTGGTGCTGTCTTTGGGTGGGGAGGGAGAGGAGAGGAAAAGAGGAGAAAAGGGAGGGGGAGGAAAGGAAAGGAGTTGAGAGCGAAGAGAGAAGGGGAGAGGAGAGGAAAAGTTGGGAGAGGAGAGGGAGTGAGTAAGAGGAGGTGGGGGAGAAGAGAGGGGCAGAGGGAAGGGCAGGAAGGAGGAGGAGATGGAGAGAGTTGAGGGGGGAGAAGGGAAGAGGAGGGAAGAAGAGGGGAGGGGAGAGGAGAGGGAGGGAGGGAGAAAGGAGGGGGAAGGGAGGGAAGAAGGGAGGGAGGGAGAGCTGGGTGTGTGTAGGCAGTGGGTTTTTCTTGTTCACTGCAGCAGAGCTGGGCTCTGCACTGGGAGGACTGCCTTCTCTCCCCAGCGCACCCTTTCCCCAACTGCTTGTCCTCCGCAGTCTGATTGGAGCAGAGTTCCCAGCATCCACCCTCCTCCTCCCCTCCTCCTCCCCTCCTCCTCCTGCTCCTTCCCCTCCTCCTCCCCCTCCTCCCTCCCCTCCCCCTGCTCTTCTCCTCTGAGCCGCAGTCAGTGTTCAGCTACTTTGGCAGATGCTTCTGTCCGCAGGAGCTCCGGGAATAACCCACCTGGCTTGGAGGGGAGCTCGAGTGCCCATTGCCTCTTGCCCGGAGCCCCGGAGACGGAGAGGCAGGGTGGGGAGGCCCTGCTGCAGGAGGACAGGTACCATGGACAGCTCTAGCTCCCCAGCGGGAGTGGGGGGGTGTCTGTCTGTGGGGGGACTTGGTCAGCCTGCTGCTGAGGGCCCAAGTGCCCCCCTCTGGTGGGGGCCAGCCAGGGTGCCTGCCAGTCACAGGAGCGCGGCAGGGTGGAACCAGATGCCCTCTCAGCTCCCTCCCAGCCTCTGCCCATGGCTGAGCCCTGGGAGTTATGGGACAGGGCTGGGAGTTTTCTTTTACTCTCTTGGCTCTCACCACACAGCCCTTATTTGGTATGAGGGCATTTGTGCCTGGGGGGGGGTGTCCGAGTGCCTCTTTCCCTCCCCCTCCCCATGCCCTCTGTGTCCTCATTCGGGACGCTGGAAGTGCAGGGGCAGCTCCGGGTGCCCGACTGGCAGGCTGGGCATGGCACATGGAGACGCAGCGGCTCCCCGACACCTTGCCAGTCTCTTGCACACTCTTCTCCCTCCTAGGAGGGCCATGGTAGGAGCGACTGTGCTTTGGGCTAGTCTGAGGACACGGGCAGGTGCCGTGGGGCCCAAACCTTGGTGGGTTCCGGGCCGCAGCCGCCGTCGGTGTGGCTGGGTGTGTCTCCTCGGAGCTGGGGGGCCCTCTCCGGCGTTGCCCACAGACAGAGCCCCCACCGGAGCTTTGTTCCAGCAGGGCTGGGAGTTCTCCGCTTCCTTGCGGGAGGGCGGACCTTCCTTGGGGGCTGTGGCAGAGCCTCCAGCTCCTGGCCCTGACTCTGGTCTGCCTTCCGGGGTCATTCGTTTAATTTTTAATGACCTGAGTTCCCCGGACAGATGTGTGGAGAGTCTGACGGGTGGGGGTGCCTCTAAAGGAAGGAGACAGCCTGGCGGGGAGTAGCCACGGAATACATGGTCATCGAATGAATGAATGAACTAGTGAGCAAACAGGCAGGAGTGGTTGGGACCCAGGCAGTGGCCACCTGGGACCCTGGCCATGTGAAGAGCAGGAAACAGGAGGAAGAAGTGGGAGGAGCCTGAGGTCAGGGAGAGCCTGGAGGTGCCAGAGGGGCTTTGAGGGTCTCCCAGTCAGTCTGTGCAAGAGAAGGGGCTTGATCCCCGGCTGGCTCTGTTCTCCTTCCAGATGTAGCGTTCTAGGGGGAGGCAGCAGTCTCAGACATGGAGAAAGGCCTGTGAGAGAAACCACCTCCTTCGTGACCACAACCCCTCCCCCCATTCTTCATCTCCCTTATCCTCACAACAGTCAGGGGAGGGAAGTGGGGCAGACAGCAGATGAGAGGAAGTGATTTACAGAATCCATTTTAGAGCCAGCAGGGACCTTGGGGTCTTCTAGCTCTCTCATTTTACATCTGGGGAAACTGAGTCACACAGTCTCAAGACTAGCGAGGGGCAGAGCCAAGTCCAAACTTCTTGTCACATTGTGTTGGCAGACAGTTCACCTAAATCAGGGAGGTTAAAAATAAAATTAGCACAGATTTCTGGGAAGTCCTGGTTTCGCAGATGATTATTTCTCTTCCCACTCCTCCTGGGGATGTAACAAGAATTAGATGGTCAATATAGGAACGATCCTTTGAGCTGTTGGCAGGCAATCGCATGAAAACCCGGTGGGAGGGTGTGGAAGGGGAAGAGAATCAGGCTTGATGAGCATGGCTGGGGCCCTACAAGCCAGCTTTGTGGGGTGCCCCATATATTCATGATCTGTCCCCTCAAGCATCTTGACCCAGTCTGGAGCTCCCTCTTTCCTCATACATAGAGCCCGCCATGTGCTAGTCAAGCCCTGCTTTCCTCCCAGGGTCAAACCCCTTGCTTGGGAATTCAAATGGACTTTGAGGACGATCCAGGGCAAACCTGGAGAGTCCGAAGGAAGTGTGGAGGAAGATCCACTTCCATTCCAACTCTACCCCAGGGGCTAGCTTCAGAAAAACCTGGTCAGAGTAAAGGCCAATTGCTGCCTCCCTGATGGATGCCCTAAATCCTTTCCAGGTAGCCATTTCTGCCTCTTTAACCGTGGAGGCTGCCCTTCTCCTTCCAGGGCATCGCTTGTCCGCAGCCTTCCCCAGAGCTGGAAAGAAGAATGCTGGTACCTCAAAAGGCAGCCTCACGCTGGTTTAAGACAAAATTCATTGAGATGGTTGTGGGAAGGAGTTCATTGAGAGATCCTCAGAGCAAAGCCCCATGGAGGGAGAGAGCCAGGACCCAGCCCTGCTGGAGAGTGACCCTGAGACCCTCCACAGCTGCACATTTAGGGTTAGGGGTAGGATTAGCCTGCTGGCCAGCTCCTTTTCTAAATGGATGCATCTTGGTCAACAAATTGCAGAAAGGGAAAACAGGCCCCTTAGTCAACTTGTGAGTCAGTAAAAAAGTGCAAGGTCTTTTCCACTTCCTCAGCTGCCCTGAGAGTAGAGCCCTGAATATTCTCAAGCTGTCCTCAGAGTGGATCTCCTCTGTCTACACCTGGTCAAGGCCAGCTGCTCTCCCCTTCCCTCTGTCTCCTTCAGAGTCTTTTGTACCTCTCGAAAAGTACCTGGGTCGCTAGGCTGTTTGAGCCCAGAGAGGAAGGCTCGCTACTTTTTGTGAAGAAGGTAATGGACTAAAAAAGCTTGACATATCTTTCCATTATCTGTCTGTTTGCTGTTCTCATTTCATCTTAGCCTTTGGACAGATTTTGTTTAATTGGCGATTCCCAGCAAGCTGTCTTTAAGCTGGTTTTCCCTCCATAAACTTCTCATTGTTTCATAAAATGATGCTGCTTGTAATAACCCACTGTCTTTAGAAGATTTGACAAGTGAATTCATATTCTCAACTGGTGCTGCCCCTGGCTGCCATGTTTGTCCATTTGGCGAGTGAATTAAAAAAGCTTGATCTCACCAAGGGGACAAAGAATGTCTGTTGCTCAGACCTACATGAACCTACAGATCATGAACAATTTATAGAATTATATAGTTAATCAAAGAGTAATAAGTGGCTGCTCTGAGGCAGGCATTCTGATAGGTGCTGGGGAAACAATACAAAAAATGCAACAATTACTGACTATTTATCTGTCCTCCTATCCATACATCATCTTTCCATCTACCTGTCTATCTTCTTTCTGTTTTTCATCATCTCTCTATCCATTTTTCTGTCCATATGTTTATCTAGCCATCCATCATCTTGTTTATGTCATCTTTTTCTGTCTGTCTACTCATCCTTCTGTCCATCTATCTATTTATTAGCTCATTCATCTTTCTATTTATCTTTCTATCTATCCATTCTTCAGTTTATCTATGCATACTTCTACCTGTCCTTTTATGTATCTATCCTTCTATCTATCAACATCTGCCTTCCATCTTTCTATTTTTCCATCCACTTATCTTTCTATATATCCCATTTATCCTTCTGAGTATCTCTCATTTCATCTTTTTATCTATCAGCTGTCTAATTATTCTTTTGTCTGTCTATCAACGAACTCAGAATCAGGATTATCTATGCCAATGGACCATGAGTTGGATGTAGAACTCAACAAAGAGGAAGCTGCTGGAAACTTACTACCTTCTTTTCACGATCCTGCAGCTTGTCAAAACAAAGATCTTTGTTCTTCACAACAAAGATCCGTTGCTACAGCATGGCTTGGGTGTCTGTGATTTGAGTTTGAGGATCATCCAAAGGGGGTGTGAGCAGGTAACAACCCATTATACATAAAGAATTATGAAAGATGTTATCAAGTATACACGTGATCATAAAAGAAGAAGAGCTGGCCATAGTGTCCAAAAGGGAAGAAAAACCTTAGTGGTATACTCATTGGTGTCCTGGGGATGTCAAGAGAAATTAAGGCAAGCCCCAGGCATGCTGGGACCACTCTCTTGGATGGCCATGACAGGAGATGAACAATATCAGGCGGGGTAGACAGACCCAAGAGGGCTACAATCTGCATCAAGGGAGATAAGAACATAAAGTCATTGATAGGCTGATAAAAGTCTGAGAAGCCCCATGACTCTGCATTGGACAGTCTGGGGATTTTGTCTGCTGGCCCTCCACTTTTTGGTGAGGTATCCAGTGGTAGAGCTCCAATATCCCTACCCTCCTTATGGTTCAGGTGGATCTTCTCCTGACTGTCCCCAAGCCCTCTCTTCAGAGCTTTCAGTCCTCAAATAACCTTCCCAAGAGGCTCCTCCTGAAGCTGTCATCCACTGTCTTCACCATAGATTTCCTAGAAAACATACTCTGTCCAGTCTCTATGTCTCCATTATCTCCTTCTCACTAAACCTCAGCTCTTCCCTCCTCTTTATTGAAACTTCTCCCTCAGGTCACTAAATATACCCCCAGCCTCCATTCTCATCTTCCCTCTCTGGGAAGTGCTTCCTTCTCTTGGCTCATGTTGTGGCTAAGCCCTCCTGGTTCTCTCCTGTTTCTCTGACCACTTGTTCTCAGTCCCCTTTGCTAGATCTCCATATGGGTCCCATCCCTTGTAACTGTGGGTATTCCCCAAGGCTCTATCTTGAGCCCTCTCACCTCTCCTCTCTTCTCACATTCAGTGACATCATTAACCCCCATGGATCCAATCGTCTATATAGATGGTGGCCAGATCTAGGCACCCTTGTCTTTCCCCAAATCTCCAGCACTAGATCAGCAGCTACCTATCAGATGTTCTAGCTACACATCCTGGAGAGAGCTCAGTCTTAGCACGGCCAGAGCAAGAACTTATCCTCTTCTCTTCCTGCCCAAATCCAGGCCTTTTCCAAATGTTTGTTTTTATTAAGGGTACCACCATCCTCCCAGTCATCAGACTCACAACCCTTCTTTGGCTAGATGGTACTGGACTTAGAATTAGGAAGATGTGAATTTAAACCCAGCCTCAGACATTTATTTTATTTTTAAATATTTTTATTTAAAATTTTGAGTTCCAAATTCTATACCTCTCCCCCAAGGCAGTAAATAATAAGATATAGCTTTTACATGTACAATCATGTGAAACATTTAGTCATTTTGTACAAGAAGATTCAAATCAAAGGAAAAAACAAAAGAAAGAAAATAGAAAATTGTATGCTCCACTCTGTATTCATTCAGTGTCAGTTGGTTTTTTTTTTGTTTTTTTGTTTTTTTTTGTTTTCTGGAGACATATAACATACACCATTGTGAGTTTTTTGGGATTGTCTTGGATCATTGTATTGCTGAGAAGTGCTAAGTCAGTCACAATACTTCAGTGAACAATGTTGCTATTGCTGTGTGCAACATTCTCCTGGTTCTGTTCACTTCACTAGGCATCAGTTCAGTTTTTCTGAAATCATTCTCCTTGTCAGAATTCTGTTGCAACCATATACCATAGTTTGTTTATCCATTCTCTAATTAATGGGCAGCCCTTTGATTTCCAATCCCTAGTCACCACAAAAAAAGCTGCTGTAAATAGTTTTATATTTGTAGGTCCTTCCCTTCTTTTAAAATTTTTTTGGGGGGATATAGACCTAGCAGTGGTATTTCTGGATCAAAGGATATGCACAGTCTTAAAGTCCTCTGGGTACAGTTACACATTGTTCTCCAGAATCACAATTCTACCTACTGTGCCTTAGTGTCCTAGTTTTCCCAAATCCTCCCCTAAATATCATCCAATATTCCATTTTTTTGTCATATTAGCCACTCTGATAGATGTAAGGTAGTACCTCAGAACTGTTTTAGTTTGTATTTCTCCAATCAAAAGCAATTTAGAACAGTTTTTCAAGTCTAGATCTGATTTTTGTTTGAAAACTGCTTGTTTATATCTTTTGACCATTTATGAGTTGAGGAATGATTTGTATTTTCTATGAATGTGACTCAGTTCTCTATCTATTTGAGAAATGAATCCCTTATTAGAGATAGTTATTGCAAACCCTAACCCTCTTATTTTCTGCTTTCCTTACAACTTGGATGCATTGTATTTATTTGTGCAAAAAAGTTCAAAAAAGTTATAATCAAAATGACCCATTTTACATTTTGCAGTGCTCTCTCTAGCTTCTTGGGCCTTAAATTCTTCTCTAGGCCATAAATCTGACAGCTGAGCTATTCCATGCCTTCTTAATTTGCTTATGACATCACTCTTTATGTGCAAATCGTGTACCTATTTTGACCTCCTCTTAGTTTTTCATGTGAGATGTTGGTCTATACCTGGCTTCTATCACACAGTTTTCAGTTTTCCCAGCAGTTTCTATCAAACAATGAGTTTTTGTTCCAAAAGCTTCGATTTTGGGGTTTATTGTAAACTAGATTACTATGGTCACTGACAATGATGTCATTTGTACCTAATCTATTACACTGATCCACTACTCTTTTTCTTAGCCAATCATATTGTTTTGATAATCACCACTTTATAATACAGTTCAGCCTCAGATGTTTATTTAGCTGTGAAGCCACACCTTCCTTATTTTCCCTCAGATTGCTGCCCTTCACCTGAGTGTCCCTGTGTCTTCCCTATAAAATATAACCCACATGTCCCCTACTGAGTCCTCTGTGATCCTCCCTCCCACTTGCCCTTTGGGCCTCATAGCCTGCATGATCCTTTGCTGGAGTCTGCTCTTGTCCAGATTGTGAGCTCTCCAAGGGCAGGCTCTCCCCTGTGGAGGGTCCAGAGAGGGGGCGGGCCTGGCCCACTGGCATGGAACGGGCAAAGACTGGGGAGCTCCCAAAGAGGCCTTCTGCCTCTTCCATTTGACAAAGAGAGAAAATGATTCTTACCACTTAGTGCTTGTGGTTTGGTGGTTAAAAACCTCTCTGAGTTCAGGAGGCAGGCAGGCAGCAGGTGGGGCAGAGTCCCCCTCTCCTTCTTGGTCAGTCTTTGCCTTTTGTGCTGGGAGGGGTGGGAGCTAACCCTTGCTCCCCCCTCGATGATCAACATCAGTGGAGCAAAGAGGAGGTGGCCACACGTGGGCCACAGTGGTAGCTTGTGCTTATTAGAGTCCTGCTCCCGTGACCACTGATCAGCCTTCCTTGGAGGGAGCCCCAGGACAGAGTTCTCATCCTCATTCTCATTCTCATTCTCATCCCAAGCACCTACTATGTGCAGGCAGGAAACAACAGTTTCATGTGATATTAGGGAGGAAAGAACAGGAGAAGCTGGGAAATAGCCTCAGAGCTGAGCATGTGAGGTGAAGGTGAGCTGGGAGGGCACCCATCCAATCCCAACAGATTTCTTGTCGTGCCTAAAAAGGCATTATTGACACCAATAGATAATTGAGATATGTTCCCATCTGGTCAATCCAGAGGGGCTCAACAGTCTGGGGGCTGATTTTGACCCCCCCCTCAACGTTTGTCTTTTGTAATCTCTATAAAAGAGGACTCACTGTAGAGCAGAAATGGCCAACAGTGAAGGCTCCCAGCTGTCAAGGGGATAAAGAGGAAAGGAACATTTGGAAACCTTGAAGAAGTCCAGAAGAATCACAGGCTGGGTCCTGAGAGAATTGGCAGGCATTACCAAGCTCCCATCAGTGTTGTCTGATACCTCGGCATTGAATAAGGAAAGATACTATCATTGTCTTCAAGGAAGGGAAAAGAACTATGGGCCAATGAGCTTGATTTTAATTTTTAGGAATATTTCAGAGTTGATTGTAACCGAGATGATTACCAAGAGCCAGCACAGCCTCCACACTGGATCCTGTTTGGGAGAGACTTCTAAACTAGTCCAGATGCTGAGGAGATAGAATTTACAAAGTTGTCATTGTTGTTGTTTTAGTAAAGTTTATTCCTGTAGAAAAGGTGGTGCTTTCTGGACTACACAATAGCACAATTTTATGGAGTTGCAGCAGCTTTGGTGATTGGACTCAAGGAGTAATCGTGAAAGGTTGGAAGTCAATGCAGAAGATCTCAAGCCAATGTTTGATCCATTTGTACTGGGAGCTGTACTATGCAAATATTTATCAGTGACTTGGACAAAGGCGTAGGAAGCATGTGTGATAGGTCAAAGAGTCCTGACAGCCTAGAACACTGGGCTGCACCTTATAAGTTGGAATCCAATTGGGACACATTTTTCTTAACATTTTTCTTAAAATTTTTTTTTGTTTGTTTGTTTCAAATTGTGTTCCTCCTACCTCTCCTACATTCCTGATATAGTTTATATATGTGCTGCTATGGAAAACATTTCCATCCTACTCATTTTGTATAAGCAACTCAAAGAAAGAAAGAAAAGAAACAAAGTGAAAAATAGACCGCTTCAGTTTGTATTCAGATAGTGTCCGTTCTTTCTCTGGAGGAGGACAGCATGTTTCACACTGAGTCCTTTGGGATTGTCCTGAACCATTGTATGACTGGGAAGAGCCAAGTCATTCACAGGAGATCATAGTTACAATGTTGCTAGTTCTGCAGACAAACCTCCTTTCACTTTACTATGTATCTATCAGTTTCTGCAGAAACTTCCTTTTACTTTACTATGTATCAGTTTCTACAGATAAATTTCTCCTTTCGCTTTATTATGTATCAGTTTCTGCAAACTTCTCCTTTCATTTTCCGATGTATCAGTTTATGTCAAACCTTCCAACTTTTCCTGAACTCATTCTGCTTGTCATTTCTTATACTATACTGAAGCTTGAAGAATAATACAGGCTGAAGCAGTCTATTTTTTACTTGGTTCTTTTGTTTCTCTGAGTTGCTTATACAAAATGATTAGGATGGAAATGTTTTCCATACTTGCACATATGTAACCTATATCTGATTGCTTAGCGTCTCAGGAAGGGAGGAAGGGACAGAATTTGAAACAAAACAAAAAAAAAACTTTAAATAAATAAAAATGTTAAGAAGCTTGTGGGGGTTTGTCACAGACAAGAGCAAAAGAGGGAGAAATAGAGGCTTTCACAGGCAAGAGATGCAGTCAAGGTAAGAAGAGGGAGCATGGGACCAATGACATGTATTTTCTCCTTTTGAGTATATGGAGGCCATCAGGGTTAAGGATCACACAGTTAGTGAGTGTCTTGACTGCAAGGTTGATTCTCTATCCACTGAACAACTTAGCGGCCCCTATTTTTCCCCAAAAATGTGAGGTGAGATATTCCACTGTGAAAGTGTGGGCCAAGGTCACAAGAGTGGAAAGAGCCAATCTGAATCTGACATCTTATTCTGGGGGACATTGAGACTTCCTAGGGCAGAGGTGCTGGTACAGGAGAGAGAGCCCAGCTTCTGGAGTCAGAGGATCTTGGATTGAGTAGCATGAGTGTCGGATGAGTGCGGGATGAGTGTCCCTGGTCGAGTGTCTAAGACCCCCTGACCTTCAGTTTCCTCCCTGCTGTCCTCCGACCTAGAATGGGGCTTAAGGCTACCCCTCTACCTAGAGAACAATTTAGTTATAGCAGAGGAAGGTCAGTCTGTTTGGGGAAGGAAATAAGCATTTATTAAGCACTTCTAAATTGTGTGTCAGGCACTCTGATACTATATGATCTTATTTGTTCTTTTCAACACCTCTCCATTTTAACACTTAAAGAAACTGAGCAGACAGAGATAAAGTGACAGAGGCTGCTCAGAGGTCACATTGCCCAAAGTGAGCACTTAATAGGTAATGACGGATTTGTATTGAATTGACTCCAACACTGGAGACCAGGGCAGGACCCCCAGGGGTTATCTGTTAAGGTGAGTTCCTGTGTCCAAGTGAGGGGCAAACTGCATGGCCATAAGGCTTGCACTTGAGGATGGCCTCCCAGCTCCGGATGGGTTTCAGAACGTCTCTGAGCCCTCTAGAGTCAATCACCTCCAGCCACCATGAGTCCAAATCAAAAGAGTCCCACTACGGGCAACCTGAACCTTCTTGAGGCTTCCAGAAATGGGGAGAGAAAGCAGGCCCCTCCATTTTAGGTGCGTTTTGATTTCTTCTCCAGTCAGGCCCCACCATGAGGAAACATCCTCCATCTATGCAGATCACTACCTGCTTCAGGGTCCGGGGTCCCCCAGCCATCAGGAAGAACCTGAACCTGGGGCTTCTTACCCTGGAAAGGCCAGAGGCCTCCTTCCCATTGGAACCTGATTCCGCCTGGCCTCTCTGATCTGTTTCCCTGTCCCCCCAACCCAGCGCTTTGGAGATTCCCAGCAGAGTGAGCAGTGGAGATGCCGGCTCTCTGGGGGGGAGCAGAGGCCGTGCCGAGCTCGGGGCGCCGGGATGGATCCCTCCCGACTGAAGAAGACCAGCTCTGAGGAGGAGGAGGGAGACGAGGAGGAGGACGGCCACATCATCCCCCGCAAGAAGACCTCGAAACTCGAAATGGTCCCGAATCTCAGGAGAAGCAACAGCGGCCGTTCCAAAAACAAGAGGCGCCAGTATGCTTTCAGCAGCAATGAGAAGGTGCGCCCCACCCACTCCCTCCCCTTCCTCCCCTCCCTCCTTTCTTTCCTCCCTCTTCTCTCCCCCTCCCCTCCCTTCTTTATTTCCTCCTTTTCTCCTCCTGCCCTCCCGTCTCTCCTTTCTTTCCTCCCTCCTCTTCTTCTCCCTCTCCTCCCTCTCCTTTCTTTCTTCCCTTTTCTCTCCTTCTCTCCTCTCCTCTTCCTCCTTTCTCTCTCTTCCTTCCCCTCCTTTTCTCTTTTCTCCTCTTCCCTCTCCCCTCCCTCCTTTTTTTCCTCCCTCTTCTTTCCTCTTCCCTCTCCCTTTCCTCCTTTGTTTCCTCCCTCCTCTCCTCCCTCTCCTCTCCCTCCTTTCTTTCTTCCCTCTTCTCTCCCCCTCCCCCAGCCATCTCCCTGGGTCTCTCCCCTCACTCGAGGCCTCAGTTTGCCATCCTTCAGCTCCTCCATTTATGGCTTCATTCGCTGACTGGTGATTTCACGGTACCTCACAGCCTGGCCCGGCCCAGCGTGGCCGCTGGCCGGTGGGACAGCGAGCAGCCTTTGGCCGGAGCGCTCCCTGATGGTGAGAGTGCCCTGACTGAGGCGGAGACGAGGCTGTAGGGAAGGCCTGCGCTCGGGAGGTGGCTGCAGGGAGGGAGGGACTCAGAACAGCACTGAAACGTGACCTCTGAGGCTCAGTGGCCACATCTGGCAAAGCATCTGCTTTCCCTTCTGCCTCCCAGGAGTCACTTGACAGGCCTGAGGGCCTGGGGGAGAGGCAGCCCCAGGATTTTTTCTTTGAAGGGGAGCTGCCTTTGGGAGCTTGTGGGCAGAACGGGCTCAGCGGTGCCCAGGAGGAGGAGTCCCCAGGCAGCATCCCAGGTTGGGTGTGACAGAGAGGTTTCTGGGATCTCCAAGGGACCGCCTGCTTTCCTTCCTCGCAGGAGAACCTCAGCTCCTGGATCCCAGAGAACATCAAGAAGAAGGAATGTGTGTATTTTGTGGAGAGTTCTAAGACTTCGGACTCGGGGTAGGAAACATGCTGGGGATGGGGCTCTCTTCCCTGTGTCCCTTGTGCATTCTGTCTTGAGAAGGCCAGGCAGAGCAGTGCCCCTAGGTCTGCTCGGGCCTCCTGCCCTTGCTATGTCCAGCCGGCCCCTGGCATTTCCACTCACCCTCTATCAGGTCTACATTTTAGAGGTTTGGATTCTGGGACTTCCCCACTCCTGGGTCAACCATGGGGCAGAGTCTAGGCAAGTTTCTGGGTGCTTTCAACACTCTGTGACAGGGAGAGTACATTTAATTAAGCGGAATGTAAAGTCCTTCTTAGTGGCTCAGAAAGTCAAAGCTGAAAAGGAGCCTTTTGGATGCAAGAGACTAAAAGACTTTTGAAGGGCCTACAAGAGGGACTCAGCCTGAGGAATGTCAGCAGGCCCTCTCCACTGCCACCCTCCCTGCCTCACTTTGGTGATCCCAGTAAAGATCAGGCAGGATCTCCCATTTGAGGAACACTTGGAGTCTGAGCCTGGGGGTGAGATTTACACTTATTCTTGTAGGATCAGTCTGGTTTCCAGAGAAAGGTACCCAGTGATGGTTCTGTGATGGGCTAAATGAAAAGGTTAAATTCAAGAGACAAATGTAAAGATCCCCACTGAGATCCAAACAACCAAGGGAACAAACATACCATAGAGATCTGGGTTAACCTGGTTCATGTAAAAAGGGCGGGCAGTTTCAGTTAAGGATTAATTAGAATGGGTTGAGCTTAGAAGGACCCACCTTCTACTTAAATGACTAGGTCTGTTACTATTCCCTCCTCCATAAAGCTTCTCCACTGCCCTATTCCTGCTAAAAGAGCTATCACTTATTTGTGAGCAGCCTTACTCACGGTCCCTTCTGCTCCCCCTCCTCGGGGCTTTGAGAGCAGGCACTGTCTGAGCCCCTCTCTCTGGACACAGTCGGCATCTTGTGGGTGCTCATGGCTGGGCCGTGGCTGACGGGAGGTGTGTCCTTCCAGGAAAGTGGTGTGTGAGTGTGGTTACACACGGGAGCAGCACCTGGAGGAGGCCACCAAGCCCCAAGTATTCCAGGGGAAAGAATGGGACCCGAAGAAGCACGTCCAGGAGATGCCGACCGATGCTTTTGGGGACATTGTCTTCACAGGCTTGGGACAGAAGGTGGGAAAGGTTGGTTCTCCGTGACTTTGTTGTTCTTGGGGGATTCCCATTTCACAGATTCTGTCATGGTGATGTCTGGATTCTCCTGTCTGGTAAGCGAGGCCATTGAAACCCAAAGGGAAGGGGAAGGGAATGCACATTTATTAAACACCTACTGTGTGCTAGGTACTGGGTTAAGCACTTCACAATGATTATCACATTGGATTCCCCACAACAATCCTGATAAGCAGATGCTGTTATTAGCCCCATTTTATAGAAAAGGAAACAGGAAGAAGTTAAAATGACTTGTTCAGGTCACATAGCTGGCAAGTGTTTGAAGCAGAATTCAGGTCTTCCTGATTCCGGAGCATACTGTCCACCAGCAATGCATCTGCACTGCTCCCAGAGTGCCCACCTCTCCATGCCAGGGCGTCAGCTCCCTTTTCCCCAGCCCCCATGGGGAATTTGCTTTGGGTGTCTTCATGGTGGCTGAACAGCTCTTTTTCTGGTACTGGGAGTTCAGATTAGCCCATTCTGATTGAAGACATGTCCTGGGCTAGACCCAGTGCTGGGCATTGTAATGGGCATTAGGAGACTATTTTGTTTTATATCCTAGAGCCTTGCTTACAGTAGGCGATTAATAACTATTTCACTAGTTCAACTATTATGTTGAACTGAAAATACTCAGTTTCTGCCCAAGACTTTTAGCCACGAGAGAAGGTGTAGCCTGGACTGTGGCCCAGACCCTCAGAGAGGGAGGGAGGGGGCTTCCGGAGTGACATCTTCCCCTTCTGTCAGACAGGAGTAGGGCTCCTTTGGGATTCCAGACCTTCATTCTTCACTTCTGATTTGAGGAAGGAAAGACTGTCTCATGGGCCGGCAGATTTCTCTAGCCTCCTCACAGCTGGAAAGGACAATGATCCAAGAGCAAGCATTTATTAAGCACTGCTGTGAGCTAGGCAGATACACAGACAGAAGGGAAATAGTCCCTTGCCCTCAAAAAATTTGCAATCTAGCCAGAGAAAACAGTATGGGTATATACAAATCCAATCCCAGATACGTTTTTGGGAGAGTGGAAAAAGGTCACTAGCAGCTACAGGGGCTGGGAAAACCCTCACCAGAGAAGGTGGCCCTTGATCAAATCTCAAGGTTCGGATAAGTGAGCAGGAGCGACACTCCAGGTAGGCGCAACAACCAGTGTAAAAGCGCAGAGACAGGAAATGGAGGTTATGGGTGAGAAATGTCTGATAAGCCAAGTAGGCTAATTATAAAGCTCTTGGAGGGAAGTGAAAAAGGGGGGGGGGGGCTTGAATGCCAAGCACTGACATTTTTATCTGTCCTGGAAGCAATAGGGAACCACTGGAACTTCTTGGGAGAAATCCCAGAATTCCTAGAAGGGAAGAAGTCAGCTCCTGTGGGTCTCTGCACCATCCCTTGTGACCACAGATGCTTGCAGACTCTGCCGGGCTTTACTTAGTGCATTCTTGGTTCTCTGTGTTCTGCCCCTCCTGCAGTATGTTCGCGTGTCTCAGGATACGCCCCCTGGGGTGATCTACCACCTCATGACCCAGCACTGGGGGCTCGACGTTCCCAACCTCCTGATCTCCGTCACCGGGGGAGCAAAAAACTTCAACATGAAAGTCCGACTAAAGAGTATCTTCAGGAGGGGCTTGGTCAAGGTGGCACAGACAACAGGTAGGAAGGTTGGTGGGCATGAGGCAGACTGGGACCTTGCTCCCACCCAATTCCTGTGCGTCACCCTCATCCATCTGCCTCCTCAGCCCATTCATGCGCCCACTCATCCACCTGTACAGCCATTTACCAACAATCTGCCTGTCCATCCATTCCCCTACCCTCCCCAGCCAGCCATTCCTGCACCCATGCACCCACGCATGGATTCACCTACACGTCCACCCATGTATCCACCCATCCAGGTGCCCATGCAGCCCTCTCCCCAGCAGAGTGCTCCCTGAGCCATCCCCTATACCTTAGGAGCTGAGCAGTCGGGCACTGTGGTGATCCAACCTTTTATTAGTGGTGAGCTGACATCGAGCCCAGTCTGACCAGGTGGGGTGTTCCCAGAGTGCCAGGAACGAGCATTTTCTGGGCCCAGTTTATGAGTACAATCAGATCACTAGGCCAGGTGGTACCACAGGGCCAGAGTCACAACGAACACAACGTGGAAGTCACAAAGTTTGAGTTTGAATTCTGCCCCGGATATTTACAGACCGTGTGGTCCTGACAAGTCATTTGACTTCTCTGGGCCTCCATTTTGGATCTGGTGGTCTCAGAGCCCCTCCTGGTGCCAGATACCTGGTCCTAGGAGACGCGGGGAGAGGTGGCCATATTGTTTGGCTATCCTTGGAAAGTTAACCTGAAGCTGCAAAGTCCAGGCAGAGTTAAAAACGGAGGGTTTGGGGTGAAGGTGGCTATTTTTTCCTCTTGGAATGAAGGGAATTGTGGGACTCGAAGGAAGTCTGGGAGGTCAGTGGTTAGAACAGAGGAGGGAAAGCATCTCAGGGACTGAGGACACCTAGAGAGAATACCTAGAGCTGAGGATGGAAGGTCTTGGTTGTGGGACAGCCAGGGAGGCCAGGGCACTGGGGACTAAGGTGTAGAAGCCTGGAAAGGGAGGAGGGCAGGTCATGAGGGGCATTCTGTGTTTACTCCTGGAGGCACTGGGGAGCCATGGCAGCTTACTGAGTACAGTGACAGGCCTGACTCTGTCCACATTTTAAGACATTTCCTTTAGCATCTCAGTGGAGGATGGACTGGAATAGGGAAAGCCTTGAAGTGGGCAGACTCCCAGCAGCTAGGGCCACGTCCAGGGATGAGGAGATGAGGTCTGCCCCAGGTGGGGCATGGGACAAGGGGGTCAGAGGTCAGGGAGAGCCTGGGTTTTCATTTATAATGTTGCCTGGAATTTCCAATGAGATGTGGTGAATGCTGTGGGTTCAGTGTTCTTCCTGGGGGCCGAGGTAGGTCCCTGAGGGTGCTTTGAGATCCCTGCCCATCTGTGCCCTTTCTCCCTAGGGGCCTGGATCATAACTGGGGGCTCCCATGCTGGAGTGATGAAGCAGGTGGGGGAGGCTGTGCGAGACTTCAGTCTGAGTAGCAGCTACAAGGAAGGGGAAGTCATCACCATTGGGATCGCCACCTGGGGGACCGTGCACAACCGCGAGAGTCTGATCTATCCCACGGTGAGTTAAGCCGGCTGCCGGGGACCAGAGTGTCTGATTTCTGGTGTACCTGTGGGAGGGAGGGGGAGAGGCAGAGAGAAGAGGAAGGCAAGGAGACAGAGAGAAGGGGAGAGGAGAAAGAGAGGTGAGAAAGGGGAGAGAGAAGAGAAAGGAGAGAAGGGAGAGAAGAGGAGAGGGGGAGAGGAGAGAAAGGAGAAAAGGGGAAAAAGGAGAGGAGAGAGAAGGGAGAAGGGAGAGGAAAGGAGGAAAGAGGAGAAAGGAGAGAAGGGAGAGGAAAAGAGTGGGAGAGAGGTGACAAAGGAGGGGGGGAGAGGCGAGAAAGGAGAGAAGGGAGAGGAGAGAGGGATGAGGAGACAAAGGAGAGAAGAGGGAGAGGAGAGAAAGGAGAGAAAGATGGAGAGGAGGAAAAGGAGAGAAACATTTCAAGGGAGCAGTGAAGCAATAATTATAATTATTGTGCTAATGCTTACTAATTACTAATAATTATACTTAGCACAATAGCTGGCACAAAATATGGACTATATACATTATTAATATTATTATAAGTCAATAGTCAAGCAATCAGCAATCATTTAATAAGCACCTTCTGTGTACCAGCCACTGCTCTGGGTCCAGGGATGCACCAGAACCTGCCCTCGGGGAGCTTCTGTTCTCCCTAGGGAATAACACATACACATCTAAGAAAAGGCCCAAGTCCATACGAGGGCATTTGTCTTGAATGCTGAGGGGTCAGGAAAGACTGTGAATCACTTACCCAGGCCAGCCCTCAAACAGCGACATGGCGTCTGACTTCCGGGTTGGCGTGCTATCTGCTACGCTCCCTCGCTGCCAAACTTGGCAAGACCGTCTTCCTCTCTGGAAGCTATCTGGAGTAGGTGGCTTAGCCGAAAGGTCACAGGTCCCGGGCCCCCAGGTCCTCAACTGTTCTCTTGGCTCTCCCCAGGGAGGTTTCCCAGCTGAGTATATCTTGGACGAGGAGAGCCAGGGAAATCTTTCCTGCCTGGACAGCAATCACTCCCACTTCATCCTTGTGGATGATGGGACCCATGGCAGATACGGTGTGGAGATTCTGCTGAGGACCAAGCTCGAGAAATTCATCTCCGAGCAAACTAAAGAAAAAGGAGGTAACAGGTGCAGGGAGTAAAGGGGGCGGGCAGTGTCTGGAAGGAGGGAGAGAGAGTTGTGTGGATTTGTATTTGGGTAGCCTCCCAGTCTGTGAGAGGAGCCCCCACTGGTGAGTCACCCTAAAAAGGAAGCTTTGGAACTAGCAGCTATGAAAGGACAGGGGGAGCTCCTCTCAATGCATTTGTTTATCTTCGTAACCTGTGAGGAGAGCCCCCACCTAAAACCAGCAGCTATGAAAGGACAGGGGGAGCTCCTGTTGTCCATTTTTTGAAGTCAGCCGTGTTGCCTGAAACAGGCCCCAGACTGGGGAGACGTCATGATTAGAAATACATGTTTGTTTCTATGCTGGGCTTTCCTTTGACCTAACCTATTGTCCACAGGGGTGGCCATCAAGATTCCAATTGTTTGTGTGGTCCTGGAGGGAGGGCCTGGCACACTGGATGTAAGTATAGACCAGGGACCACAGGGGCCAGGGCATGGCTTCCTAAGGAAGGAAGAGAAAGAAGCGTTAGGGAAGAAGAAAACCACTCATAAACCAGATAGTTGGGAAAGTTTTATCAAAAGTGAGCTGGTTATTTTGTGAGCATTAGTGATTTTTGAGAGCAGAAGTGTGATAGAGTGGGGAAAGAGCTGGCCTTTTTGTTCTGACACACTGTGGGACTCTGGACAAGTCAGATAACTATGTAGCGTTCTAGACAACTCCCTGAGGGTTAGAAAGCTGTGGGGCAGAGGAGTTCCCTACCTCATTCCTTGTGGGTGATTCATGACTGGTAAAGTTTTCATCAAGGGAAGCTAGGTGGATAGAATACCAGTCCTGAAGTCAAAAGGGCCTGAGTTCAAATCCAGCCACAGACACTTGATACCTACTGTGTGACCCTGGACAAGTCCCTTAACCCTGATTGCCTTACCAAAAGAAAAGCTCCCACTAGGGAGGCCTGGTCTGCCCAGCCTACCCCAGGCTTCTCCGGAGTCCCTCCAGGCACTTCAGAGGCCCATCACCCTCTCCTCTGTGCTGCAGACCATCTTCAACGCCATGACCAACGGAACCCCCTGTGTGATCGTGGAGGGCTCGGGCCGTGTGGCCGATGTCATCGCCCAGGTGGCAAACCTGCCCATCTCAGAGATCACCATCTCCCTGATCCAGAAGAAGCTGAGCTTGCTCTTCCACGAGACTTTTGAAACATTTACTGAGAGCAAGATTGTGGAGTGGACCAAGAAGGTGAGCCCGAGGTGGGAGTGAGAGCTATTTACGTGGAGCTCTTGCCCGTGACATGCTCACCAAGCTGAAGAGACTCACTTTTGAAAACAAGTTTAAAAATGAGCAAGAAAAGAAAGAAAGTGGTGTTGGGGTATTGGGCGGGTCTGTCAGTAGAGAAATCTCCAATCATGGAGGGGTGGAATCTGTAGGGGTGGAGGGGGCCCTGCAGCTGCTCTGGGGTCAACTTTGGGAGCCAAGGTGCAAGGTTAGCCCTAGGGCTCGCACTCAGAACCCAGGGCTGGGCTGCCCTTGAGCCCATTGCTGGGGGGTAAGGAGGAGATGGCCAGAGGCCTTCCCCTAAGCACAGGAAGTGGTGCACACATAGGCTCATCCCTGATTTGTTACAGATCCAAGACATCGTGCGGAAGAGACAGCTGCTGACCATTTACCGTGAGGGCAAAAATGGCCAGCAGGATGTGGACGTGGCCATCCTGCAGGCGCTGCTGAAGGGTGAGCATCCGGGCAGGGGCTCTGCAGGAGAGCCGAGCGGAGTCTGGTTTACGGGAGTAGAACGGAAAAGCTCGGAGGGCTCACGCAGGTATAGCAGGTGCTGGGAGAGCCACTGCAGACACAAAGACAAGAAGCAGGACTCTGCTGGCCCACAGGGGGCTTGTGTCCTGTCTAGTGGGGGAGAAAGTGCCGGCTACTGCTCGCACTCACCGGGCCATTTGCAGGAGCTCCCCCTCTCTGCTTAGGAGCAAAAGTAAAATGGGGAGGAAAGGGCAGGCAACCCCCCTGCAAATAAACCGTAAGGTATGCAGCTGAGCATGAAGGGAGTTCACACAGGGACAAATGCTGACCCTTGGGCTCTCCTGGGGCAGGTGAGGAAGCAGGGCCCCTGCACTTCAGAGGCCCTGAGCCTTGGCTGAAGTCTTCCCTTCTCTGCTTCCTTCCACCCCCAGCCTCTAGGAACCATGACCATGTGGGCCATGAGAACTGGGACCATCAGCTGAAGTTGGCCGTGGCCTGGAACCGGGTGGATATTGCTCGAAGTGAGATTTTCACTGATGAGCGCCAATGGAAGGTGGGTCCCTGGAGGCGTGGCGCTGAAGGGGCAGGGAAACAAGCTCTGGTTGGGGTGTCCTCGGTCCCCAGCTGACCATGGTCTGCCCTTATCCCAGCCCTCTGATCTGCACCCGATGATGGCTGCTGCTCTCATCACCAATAAGCCTGAGTTTGTGAAGCTCTTCCTGGAGAATGGGGTTCGCCTGAAGGAGTTTGTCACTTGGGACACACTAATTTACCTGTATGAGAACTTGGCCCCCTCCAGCCTGTTCCACAGCAAGTTGCAGAAGGTGCTGATGGAGGAGATGGAGCGCTCCGCCTACTCATCTCTACCCAAGATCCAGATGCACCACGTGTCCCAGGTGCTGCGCGAGCTGCTCGGAGACTTCACCCAACCGCTGTATCCCAAGCCCAAGCACAGCGAGAGGCCCCGGCTGTCCCTGGCAGTGCCACACATCAAGCTCAATGTACAGTACTGCCTTTTCTCACTCTGCTCACCCCACTGACTGCCATGTTCATTTCCCCATAGGGGTGTTTTCCTAGCTCTGCCCAAGGTACCATACTGTCCTTGCTAACATTTCCATGCTTGTGCCATGTAATGTTTTTATCAATGCCTTGGATGGCAAATAGTGAGGAATAGCTGATATATTGGATGACTGAGTCAGGATCAAAAAGATTTGATAGGCTGAAGCAATGGGCAAAATTGAATGAGATTAAATTCAATAGGAATAAATAGAAAATCTTGCCCTTGGGCACAGAAAAATAAATGGGAAGGCTTGTTTAGACCAGTGGTTCTGGAAAAGATCTGGGGATTGGAGTAGATACAGTACAAATTTGGGAAATCAATATAGATCATTGGGGATGGAGCAGCCGCCAAAAGTCTAAGGGCAGAAAAGACCATGAGAGCTGTCCCAGAAAGGAATGGGCTGTCTCAGGATGTGGCAAATTCCCCTTCCTTGGAGGTCTTCAAATAGATTGGAAAGATATCTGAAGGGTTTGTTACAATGGGGGCTAATTTTGGTCCATCAGTCAATCAATCATCGAGCATTTAGCAAGTTCCAACTCTCAGCAAGGCCCTGAGGGTAATCCATGGGATACAAGGATAATGAATGAATCAATCTCTGCCCATAAGGCATTTCTAGGTGAATGGGAACAAGAACTTGGATAAATCCTTTAGTGCACAGGTTAGGTTGATGGTTCCCAAGATCCCTTCCTATTATGATTTTCTATGGTTCTCAGAACCTGTTAGCCAAATGAAGAGATCAATTTGTAACTAATAGAAAGAAAATTCCCCTTGGCCAACCAATCTCTGCCATTTTTGCCCTGAATGTCTGAGGCTTCTATGTCCATTTGATCTAGACATGGCTACTCTTCTAAGAACAGAGAACTCTATAGTAGATTAAAATTAAAAGGGAACTATTCTCCAGACAAAAGGCTCATTCATTTTAACTTTTAAAATCCTGAAATCACAGACTTTCATAATCAGATGGTGCTTTAGTAGGTGTCCATCCCCCCAAAAACCTCCTTGAATATCTCTCTTATTACCAGTCACCCAGATACTGCCTGATCATTTGGAGTCCCCAAACTAGACCAGTTCAAAGGTCCTTCTCTTCCAGATTCTTTTCAGTTTTTCTGAGGGGCCTGATCCAAAGATGCTCAAGAAAGCCAAAAGCTCACTTCCTCATAGAACACTGTGACCCAGGAAACTTTCTAAGGGCAGAAGTCTTGTCCATTGTGAAGATCTGGCTTCAGACAATTGAAAATCAGTTTTAGAAGGATGTGGTTTCCAAGTGGAACTTGTCTTCCATATAATAGGGAATGACCTTAGGCAGCTCCTTCTCCCCACTTCTTTCCCACTTGGTTCCCTACTTTGTAAAGTTAAGGGTCCCTCCCAACTCTGACCCTCTGTGATTCTACAATCTCTGAAGCTGAATAAATAAATGCCACACTCTCTTGTGTTTAGCCTAGCTCAAACTGGCATTTCTCTCATCCATCTATCCATCCATCCATTCATCAACCATCCATCCTTCTATCCTTTCCTCCATCTTTCTATCCATCCCTCCCTCCCTCCATCCATCCCTCCGTCCATCAAATAATCATCTATATATTCATCCATCCATCCATCCATCCAATAATCCATCTATATATTTGTAATGTTCTGTTTCTCGAAAATACAGTCGTTCTCTGGGAGGAGATCTCTTGGGGAGCTTCTGGGGAGGCAGCCTTAGTTCTAGTTCCAGTACCAGTAATACCCAAAATGCATCCAGGAATTAAAGTCCAGATCCTATATTGTGTCCTTCAAAGTCTTGAATCTTTTCCTGTCAGAATGTCTCCAGCCAGCTTCAGTCTCTAGTTCCCTCTGAATCCAAGGCCTCCAGCCAGCATGAAGGTAGATGTGAATCTCCCAGAAGTCCGTGAGCAGGCTTTTCCTTTAGACTTGTGAATTCATTGAATCCTCTCTCTGAATCTCCTCCAGCTTCCCTGAAGTTCTTCTGGGAAGTCTTCTCCTTGACCCAATCCAGACTGACTTCCCCACTCAATGTTGGCTCCTTATATCCTCCTAGAGAATGGGCCCTACTCCATGGGAGCTTCTTACAGAACCAATGAGCAAACTCCTTTAATGGTGTAAACTCCTTTAAAGGTTTGAATTTCTTTAAAGGTGTGAACTCTAAGCTAAAGAATTGTTAAGTACCGGACTGCTGACTTAGCACCTAGTAATAACCCTAACATCTCCCCCTTTCTTTTGATTTAGAACAAAGCACAGTGTCTTATGATCTCCTCTAAAGAAGCATCTTTGTGTAGTCCCCATATAATTCTCTTGCAAGCCTCATTGGCATTTTCCATAGCCAGATGTCTGGTCATACTTCTGTAGCTGCATTCTCTCCAATAGTTCTAGTGACAGCAGTTTGCAAACGTCCCACAAAATCTGCAAAAGGTCTATTGGGACCTTGCTCTATTTTTGTGAAAGCTTACGCTCGATCTTTTTGTCTGGGGAGGGAACCCCAAGCTTGTATTGCAACCTTAGAAATTTGTCCATAGACTGTTAAGGGATAATAATTCTGTTCTTAATTCTCTCCATACTGACCTTCACCTGTTAGTTGGTCAAAAGTGAATTGTGTGTTAATTCCTGTTTCCCTATTGCATCTGACTTGAATCCTACATAATTCATAATACTCCAAAAGCCACAATAAGTTTTGTCCAGGTTCTAAACATGTCCTTGCTGTGGATTTCCAATCATTTGGGGTTAGGATTTCATAAGTCAAATTATCTTGTAACATCTTAACATAAGATGATGTAGCCCCATAAGTAGTGCAAACTTTTTTTCAAATCCTTAATTTTATCCAAATCAAAAGGAGTATATCTTCTTTTTTTTTGACCTAAAGAGTCAAGCTCTTCAATCACAGGATATGCATCTGTCCCTGTTCAGGCACTAAAATATGAAATCCAGGCTAGCTCCCTGAAGGACTCAGAATCAGCCAGAGTCAGGATAAGCAAAATCCTTGTCCCACGTTGGACACCAAAATGTAATGTTCTGTTTCTCTAAAATACAGTCGTTCTCTGGGAGGAGATCTCTTGGGGACATTCTGGGGAGGCAGCCTTAGTTTTAGTTCCAGTACCAGTAATCCCCAAAATGCAGCCAGGAGTTAAAGTCCAGATCCTATATTGTGCCCTTCAAAGTCTTGACTGTTGGCTCCTTATATCCTCCCAGAGAATGGACTTGTGGGTACTCCATGGGCTTGTGGGAAATCCTTACAGAACCAATGAGCAAACTCCTTTAAAGGTGTAAACTCCTTTAAAGGTTTGAACTCCTTTAAAGGTGTGAACTCTAAGCTAGAGAATTGTTAAGTACCAGACAACTGACTTAGCACCTAGTAATAATCCTAATATATATTCATCCATCCATTCATCCATCCATCCCTCTGTCCATCCAATAATCCATCTATCTATTCATCCAATTATCCATCCAACCATACCTCCTTCCATGGCAGCCTCTCCCATAACCTCAGTGATGCTTTGTCCTCCCAATTCCTTCATCTTCTCAGAACCAGTCACCTAGGGTGGAGTTCTAACTGTCATGTGCTCACCAGGTGCAAGGCGTGAGTCTCCGGTCTCTCTACAAGCGTTCTCCAGGTCGTGTTACTTTCACCATGGACCCTGTTCGAGACCTTCTTATTTGGGCCATTGTCCAGAACCGCAAAGAACTGGCAGAAATCATCTGGGCCCAGGTACTTAGCTAAGGCATTTCTTGCATGGAGTTTTTATGGGGGACTTCTGCAGGATCTGAGGCCCATAAATGCCTGGAATGCACAGAGGCAGATGGATGCGGTCCTGGGGAGCCCTGGGATGGGGGAAGGCATGGGGCCCATGCTGGTCAATATTGTAGGACTCACCCATATTGTAAGATTATCTGTGGATGGACCAGTAGTGTAGGTGGGAGTGGACCTGTGTTCAGGTGTCCAAATCTTCCCTTCTAATGGGCCAGTGCAGAAGAGGCCCAGACTCTCTGGAGGTGCAGAGATGGAGAGAAGGAAGCCTTGGCTCTCTTGTTGGAGGGCAAAAGAATAAAGGGGGGATGGGACTGACCTCTTTAGCCAGTGTTCACCTCCCACCTCAGCAAGTAGCCAGTGATTCTACTACCAATGGGAGGGAATGGAGTAGTACCCTCTCCCAGCCAGAGCAGCTCTGGTGCACATGTCAGGGAGTCCCAACTCCCATCAGGGGCTTTTATGGGCAGAGGAGCAGTAGGTCATTTGTTGGGCATCAGACTCACCACCGTGTCAGATTTCTCTCCATGGTCACGTCTTTAGGGTCTTGAAGGTACAAGAGGTTTGCCGTTTGTCAGACATTATCTGGTTTGCCTCTGCTGAGCAAATCCTGACCACTGTTCCCTGGTAAAAGTCAAGTTAGGGCAGGTCAGGAAGGGGATTTGGAGCCAGCCTGCCCTTAGCAGGAGTGTGGGCTGCCTGGGTGTGGAGCAGCAATGGCATTCAATCATTGCCAGTACCAGCAGTCACCCCTCGGCACCCATGTTTGTGCTTCTCAAGAATAGGCTACAGTGCTTGGAGCTAGTGCTTGGCATCTAGAGGGGTCTTCCCTGCAGAGGACTCACCCCCCCATGTGGTCCTCCCTGAAGAGAACTCACCTCCTAGTATGGTCCTCCCTGCAGAGGACCCCTCCCAACATAGATTCTTCCTGCAGAGGACTCCCTTCCAGTACAGTCCTCCCTGCAGAAGACTCACCCCTGGTGTAATCCTCCCTGCAGAGGACACCCTCAGTGAGATACTCCCTGCAGGGAACTCACTGCCCATGCAGTCTTCCCTGCAGAGGACTCATCCCTACCCTACCCCATGCAGTCCTCCCTGCAGTAGCCTCATGGGAGGGCTCAGGAAGAAGAGATGGGATGTACTCCAAAGAGACAGGCTCATGGCTGGCTTCATGGCACCTCCCCCCAATGTCTCTAGAGCCAGGACTGCATTGCAGCGGCCTTGGCCTGCAGTAAGATCCTGAAGGAGCTGTCCAAGGAGGAGGACGACACGGACAGCTCGGAAGAAATGCTCACCCTGGCTGAGGAGTACGAGCACAGAGCCATCGGTGAGTTTGGGGGAATCCCCGCCCGGCTCCCCGCTTGCCTTGAGGCCTGCGGCATAAGAGGTTGGCGTGCAGGGGGGCTGATGACATGTGTTCCCCATCCTGGACCTTTTAGGTGTGTTCACTGAGTGCTATCGGAAGGATGAGGAGAGAGCCCAGAAACTCCTTATCCGCGTGTCTGAGGCCTGGGGGAAGACCACCTGTCTGCAGCTGGCTCTGGAGGCCAAAGACATGAAGTTTGTGTCCCATGGGGGCATCCAGGTTAGCCTTCCTGGAGGAGGTGTGCATGTGTGTGCTTGTGCATGTGTGTATATGCTCATATAAGCATGTGTGCTCTTGTATGTGCTTGTGCATTAGTATATATGTATGCTTATGTATGTATATGTGTGTATGTGCATGTGTGTATATGTGTGTGCTTGTGCATATATGTATGTGTGTGCATAAGTGTGACATTCTGGGGGACAATTCTATTTCCTGCATGACCACGGACATCTCCCTGCACAGATGGAAGCCGAGGTGGGGTGTATTCTTGCTTAGTCCTAGCTCACATGTACAGAGGCGACTTTTTTAGGGCACAACAGTGGGGCAGATAGGCGGGTTCTTGCGGTGAGTTGAGAGAGCACAGCGGGTAAGGGCAGAAGCTGATACCTTAGCTCTGCATCTGGGGGCACCAGCTGGGCACACCACTCCATGCACTCCTCAGTCTTGGAGGCAACAGCAGCAGACCTCAGCTTGGTGGGGTGTGCACCAAGGCGGCTGCTGAGGGAGCGGGGAGCTAGCTTGCAGGAGTGCTTGGCTGGAGGCAGGATGGCAGAATAGCAGTGGTCATCTCAGCACCAGAGGGGGTGAGCAGGCAGGTTCTGGAGGGTTGGGCTCTCAGGGGTCAGGGAGGCAGGTGATGTGTTTTGTTGAGCAAGAGGGCTTGGACCACATGGGCTGAGGTCTTTTCTCCAGGCCTAGATCCTTCAGACCCTCTGACCCCATAGCATTAAAGTCCCTTCCTTGCAGAGCCCCCTGATGCTTTTCTTCCCCAAGGTTCCTCCAAGGATGGCATCTGTGATTGACACAACATCCAAACCAGTCCCAGGATAAGGGGGCCTCCCTGGGCTTCTCTCTAGGAGAGGGTGGGCTCAGCTGCCCGGCCTCAGGAGCTCCGGCCTTGTCCACTGGTCAGCCAAAAGCTGCCTGAATCCTGCACTGGGTCCTACTCTCCTAAGATTCTGCCCACCCCATTGCACCCCATCCCTGATCTGGTGCTCACAAACATGACTATATGAAATATCTCTTTTTCCTAGGGAAGGAGCTCTGTCAGCCTTAAAGCCCCATAACCATCAGCTTTAGCTCTTCCTCGGCTCCGTCTCCCTGGCCGTCCCCGCTTTCTGTGCGAGTGTGTGCATGTGTGCATCCTGGCCCCAGAGGGTCCTGGCCCGCTCTGCCCAGCGTGACCTTTCTCTCCCCAGGCCTTTCTGACCAAAGTCTGGTGGGGACAGCTGTGTGTGGACAATGGCCTCTGGAGGGTGATCCTGTGCATGTTGATGTTTCCGCTTCTCTACACGGGTATCATCTCCTTCAGGTACCAGCCCCGACTCTGACTCTGGGGGGCTTTTCCATTTTTTAAGGAGCCAGGACTTTAAAGAGAAGTCTGGTAATAGACACCTCAGGGGCTCCCGGCTGACCTTCGGCATCTCTCCCTCCAAACTTTGGGCTGGTTCTGCCTGTTTCCCTTGGGTTTGAACAGTGGGTTGGAAGGTCCTTCCTGGTCATCTGAGCCACAGAAGGAGCAGAAGGCAACCTGCGACTTGGGATTTAGAGGCTGGCTGGTCTGCCCACTGCATTTTTATTGACCTTTCTTACATTTCTGTTGTTGCAATGGTGTTTTCCAATCAGATAATGTGCTCACATTGAGGCTTTTTTTTCTTCAAAAAATGCATCTATTTTACTAATGATTGGGCTCAGGTTTGGAAGCTCTGTTATTTTGGAGACTTGAGCTCCTTTGCTTTTTGGAATATAATATTTCATTTCCTTCTTAAGTTTCTGGTAAGTGCAAAGCAGTCTTGTGCTGTTCTGATAGTCTTTTCTTTGTATTTGAAGGTTTTTCTCTTGGTCGCTTGCAGAAAGTATTGTCCCTGGAAATGTCAATGTTAACCATCATGCGTCCTGGAGTTCAAAATAGAACTTTTTCCTCCTTGAGGCTTCAACTAATTTCTTCCTGTATTCAGAAATCCTGGATAGTTTTATTATATTACTTCTTGCAATATGGTTTTAGTCTTTTTCTGTCATGTTCCAAGAGGACCATGGCTGTTAAGTTATCTCCATACATCCAGTCTTCACGGTCAGTGTATTTTGCTTGCACAGAGAGATCTTGTTTTCTTTTAATGTTACTGCTTTTTGCTTTTCTTTCAGATTGCTCTTTATTCCAATACATTTCACTCTCAATCAGTTGTTTTGTTTTGATTCTTTAGAGGTACTTGCCACAGTGGATTCAAGTTTTTCTATTCTCCTAATTATTTCGGTTGTGCAGACCATTTGTTCTTACCCAAGGTTCATTTCTTCTCTCAAGGTTAAGAGTTGAGTTGATTGTCTCAAGACACAAATGACCAGTGCTTTCTTGGGTTGTGTTTCATCAACGGTTAAATCACTTCCTATCTTACGATATTTATTTAGAGACATTTGCAACCTTTTCATTGACCTGATCTTCATTGTCCCTTCTGATTTTGGTATCTTCTATGTTGGTTAGAATACATGTGCTCTAGGGTTTTGACTGAGTTTTCTTCCTCTTCAAATCTTTGGTGGTTTTAGCCTTTTCCTCCTAAATTCTTCTCATAGTCCTTTATGATGGTGAGTTTATCTTCTGGGGCTGGATCTCAAAGCTGTTGTGACTCCCTCCCATGTTGGGGATTCCACTTTGCCCCAGCCTCGATCCCTGTCCCAAGAGACTTCCAGGGACCTCAACTGAATGTCCCTCCTCCTCCTTCGAGCTGGGGCAGCCTACATGGCAGCCCTCTATTTTAATCCCATTCTTTAGTTGTCTGGCTGGGTACGTAAGTGTCCATTGCATTTGAAGAGTCAAGGGAGGGTATCATTCAATGCACAGTTTCTGCTACTTTGGGATTCCCTAACTTAGGGGCTACCCCAGACAGAATATGGTCCTTCCCTCCCATATTTCTGCTTCTTCCAGCTGTAACTGGACAGAATTGTGGCCCGATTTGTCTCAGAATTATGGGGTCATGGGGTAGGGGTGATGTGTGCAGGAAAATTCCCAAGTGGACCCCGAGCACAAGCCGGTGGGTTGATCTGTGTGTGCTTCTAGAGCAATGTCGCCAGAGGCAGCAGCGTGTTCTCCACTATGAGTTCCTGAAGTTGTTACTTCATTGCCATCTGTAAATGCTGGATCTCTGGGACCTCTCGGGGCTTAGAATTTCTTTCTTTTTTCTTTTGTGAGAGGCTTACTAAGGACTAGAAAAAATGTGGAGTCTCCCATCTCGTTGGTTCCTGCCCTCTAGAGAGAAGGAGGCCAGATGCAAGGAGCCTGCGGGCACACATGGGCAGGATTCAGACCCATCGTCCCAGACCTGACCAAGAGCACCCACTCTAACAGAAGGCCCCTGCCTCCTTCAGCAGAGCCGGGGAGGCCAAGGGATAGGTCATTGCTGCTACCTGAGACCAGAGCGGATTTTCCAAAGGGAGAGGGCGAGCTCCCGGGGAGCAGGCTCTGCTGGATCCAGCCTCAGCGTCCTGGCAGAACTTGGTAAATGCTCTCCCTGTGCTTTCCTCCTCCTCAGAGAGAAGAGGCTCCAGCCCGTTAGCTGTCTGGCCCGGTTCCGGGCCTTCTTCACCGCGCCAGTGGTCATCTTCCACCTCAACATCCTCTCCTACTTCACCTTCCTCTGGCTCTTTGCCTACGTGCTCATGATCGACTTCCAGCCCACACCATCTTGGAGAGAGTACGTCATCTACTTCTGGCTTTTCTCACTTGTGTGTGAGGAGACCCGGCAGGTATGAGACACCAGCCCCTTTGTCCTGGCCCCCTGAACCCCACCTGGTTTCTGTACAGGCCTCCGGACAAAGCTTCTCTGGGTCTGTGCTTCCCTTTGGGGGGAAACCTGGCCCTCCCCATCTCCTCACTGCACGCAGCCCCCCTGGACATTGTACAAGTCCCCAAAGAAGTAGCGGGAAGTTGTTTTCATCCAACCACAGCATTATAGATTGTTAGAGGCAGAAGCAGCTTCCAAAGCCAGCTTCCTCTTCTCTCTACCTCATTGCATGAAGCGAGACCCAGCAGGGTGACGGCACCTGAGGCAGAAGGGAAAAGGACCTTCTTTTAACTGAATTAAAGATTCTGGGGCTGGGGGTGGAATACATGTCATACAGGGAAATGCCATTTTTGCTAATGCCTTGTGGTTAAGCCATGAGCTTGTGAAAGGCCAAAAGGCTCGAGTTTGGACAGGAAGCCCCTGCAAGGAGCAAATCGTGTTTGGCCCTTTTAGAAAGAACTGGGCACTCTCTGTGACTCCATACTTAATTTTGATCCTCTGCTGCCCCTCCTCTGGGTCTTCTCCCATGAGGGGATGCTACTCTGAGCAGTCCTGCTGAAAAATCCTTGATATTTCTCATTAAGTGAAGAGAGCGGATCATGGGCATCCAGGGGCACCCCGGCCCAGGTCTGCTCTGGTCACCCAGGATGGCTTGAGAGAGGACAGCCAATCATATTGAATCCTGGGCCCCCCAGTCCCATACTTGGCACTCCAGGCATGGTTGCAACCAGGACTGCCTAAAGTGCAGAGAATGCCTGAAGTCGCGCTCCCCTTCTGGCTCCCAGGCAGGGGTGCCCAGTACCCACGATCACTTTTGTCCCTTTGTCCACGCTGCGTTTCTCTTCAAGCTTTTCTATGACCCGGATGGCTTTGGACTCCTGAAGATGGCCTCTTTGTACTTCAACGATTTCTGGAATAAACTCGACGTAGGTGCTATCCTCATCTTCATAGCAGGGCTCACCTGCAGGCAAGTGCCGGAGATCTCCCTCTAGTCTAGTTTTATTCCATTTGTGACACTGTCTCCTTCCCCTGCCTCCCACCCCTCAAGAAAGAGCTGAGAGTTTGTTTGTTTGTTAATTTTACTTTCAACTTAATAAACATCAAACCACATGAGCACTGCCACGTAGAAAATGGTCAGGGGAGCGTTAGCGTTATGGGAGGGCGCGCAGTGCAGTAACTGCGGCGATATTCCCAATGCTTCTCCCAAAGGCTCGGAGCTCCAACATCAGAGCTTACAGCTCCATCCTCCTCACAGCCCCCTCAGCGTTTGTCACTTTTCGGTCAGTGGTTGTGAGGTTGAAACTTAGAATTGTCTTAATTTGCTGTTCTCGAATTATTGTTCTGGAGCATTTTAGATAATGTTGTCGATTATGCTGCTAGTTTGGGTTCCTTCTTTTAAGAACTGCCAACATCCTCATCAATCAGGGGATGGCCCTTATTCTTGTCAATCTGAATAAGTCCCCTGCGTTTCGGGGATGTGAATTTAAAAGTTTTTACTTGCCACATAGGTGCGTGGGCAATTTCACAACCCTGACAATTTTTCCCCTCCTTCCCCCGCCCCCCGCCCCCCGCCCAGATGGCAGGTTGACCCATACATGTTCCATATGTTAAAGTATAAATTAAATACAGCATATGTACACATGTCCAAACAGTATCTCTTCCAGGCTGGTTTGGGTTAAACAGTGTTTTTGCCAAGTATCTGTCCATTTGGGCAGAAATCATCGCTCCTGCACTACCCCTGGACATGGGCTGTCTTCCTTGGGTTTCAAGACCTTTTTCCAACTCCCAGATTATGAGAGAGAAAAGCCCAGATTGGCCAATTTCCCTGCCAGCCAGGGTTACAAGGAGCCGGATCCATCTCCCCATTGAGAATAATGGGAGTTACAGTCATGAGCCTGTCCCCGGTCTCCCCTACAGGGAGGGCTGGAGTTCCCAGGAGGTGGGTGGGGATAGGCTGGCCTGAGGTCAGCCCCCTGAGGCTACTCCCAAGCCCCTGGACCTGCAGGTCTGAGGGCAAGAAAGAGCCTGAGGTGAGGGGAAGTGCAATATGAATTCTCTTCATCGGTTTCATCCTCCTCATCTTCACCTTCCTCCTCCTCCTCCCCCTCCCTCCTTATCTTCTGGAGCAGATTTCGCTTTAGGGGATGGAGGGTGGACGTGGGTCCTGGCCCTCCAGGGGTCCGCGCTCAGCTCTCCGGCCCCGGCAGACAGAAAGCTGCCCAGCTTCTCCCTTACAAGTCTTGCTCCGACGGGTGGGGAGTAACCGGTCCCCTCATTTCTGCCTCCCCGTGCCGACCAGGTTGATCCCGGCGACTCTGTATCCAGGGCGGATCATCCTGTCGCTGGACTTCATCATGTTCTGCCTGAGACTGATGCACATTTTCACAGTCAGCAAAACTCTGGGGCCCAAGATCATCATCGTGAAGAGAATGGTGAGCACTGGCCGTGAGCCCATCCTGGGGGGAGGAAGGAGGAGGATGGGAGGACGGGACCAGCGAGCTTCCACAAGGGGCCTCCTGGAGCCAGAAAGGAGGACGGGGCCAGCGAGCTTCCTCGAGGGGTCTCCTGGAGCAGGACGGGAGGACGGGGCCAGCGAGCTTCCTCGAGGGGCCTCCTGGAGCAGGACGGGAGAACAGGGCCAGCGAGCTTCCTCGAGGGGCCTCCTGGAGCCAGAAAGGAAGACGGGGCCAGCGAGCTTCCTCGAGGGGCCTCCTGGAGCAGGACGGGAGGATGGGGCCAGTGAGCTTCCTCACAGGGCCTCCTGGAGCAGGATGGGAGGACGGGGCCAGTGAGCTTCCTCGAGGGGCCTCCTGGAGCCAGAAAGGAGGACGGGGCCAGTGAGCTTCCTCGAGGGGCCTCCTGGAGCCAGAAAGGAAGACGGGGCCAGTGAGCTTCCTCGAGGGGTCTCCTGGAGCAGGACGGGAGGACGGGGCCAGCGAGCTTCCTCACAGGGTCTCCCTGGGCCCAAGACTGGGAGGCCGTGGCCCCTCATTCATTTTAGGGTGATGAAGCTACTGGCAAGTCCTGAGGTCCGCCCTGAGGTCCCCCCACTATGGGTCACCAGTGGGCTCAGACAGTGGCCCTGGGGGAGGCGATATTCCTGAAGAATTTGGACAGAAAGTCCACCCCATGGGGAGGCGGGGAACCCTTGGTCAGTATGCATGCGGGGGGCAGCAGCGTGGCCGTGTTGCCCCCCGCCCCTGGCCTCGGGATGGGCTGGGCCATGCTGCTGTGAGCCAGGGCCGGAGCTCTGGAAGGGGGGCTGCCCCAGACCGTGGCCATCATCAGGGCTGCCCCTGTTGTTGCAGATGAAGGACGTCTTCTTCTTCCTCTTCCTGCTGGCCGTTTGGGTCGTGTCCTTTGGGGTGGCGAAGCAGGCCATCCTGATCCACAACGAGAGCCGGGTGGACTGGATCTTCCGGGGCGTGGTCTACCACTCCTACCTCACCATCTTCGGGCAGATCCCAACCTACATTGATGGTACCAGCCCCGATGCCCTCCTGGTTTGCAGTGCCGGGCCTGGAGGCAGCGAGACCAGAGTCCAAATTCTGCCTCACGTTTACTAGCTGTGGGACTCTGGGAGGCACTTATCTCTCTCAGTTTGCCTTGGTTTGCTCTTCTGTAAAATGGGCATATTA
Source organism: Sminthopsis crassicaudata (assembly GCF_048593235.1). Lineage (NCBI taxonomy): Eukaryota > Metazoa > Chordata > Mammalia > Dasyuromorphia > Dasyuridae > Sminthopsis > Sminthopsis crassicaudata. The sequence goes on along the minus strand of NC_133620.1, from coordinate 478,034,122 downwards.
ATGGACCCAACCTCCCAGGATGGATCAGATGAGGTGCTATTTGCCTGGCACTTAGTAGGTGCTTAGTAAACCTCACTCAGTGCGATCCACCCCCGTGGCTTCTGCTGTTCTATCCTCTGTCCTGCCCAGGGAGAGGAGTACTGAACAGTGAATTCCTGGAAGTGAGCAGGAGGGGGGGCAGCCCCTGTGGCCCACGAGAGGGCCCCCACCGAGAGCCACAGTTTTACACAGAGCGCCACAGAGGAAGCTCGGGCTGAGAGCTCCTGGCCCCGCCTCTTGCCCCTTTTCTTTCCCCTCGGCTCTGGGGCCATGGGGAGCTCCCAGTGTGGAAGCTCCCTCTGTGAGAGCAGTTCTGGCCAGAGGGCCCAGCCAGGTGAATGGGCCTCCCCCAGCACGTGCACCCAGAGCTTTCTGGGGCTGTGGCGGACGAGGCCTCTGGCTCTGGGGGCGCCTGCCCGCAGCCCCCACTCACTCTCTTCCGCTTCATCCGCAGGGGTGAACTTCAACCCGGAGCAGTGCAGCCCCAACGGGACCGACCCCTACAAGCCCAAGTGTCCCGAGAGCAGCGAGGTCAGCAACAAGCCCGTGTTCCCCGAGTGGCTGACCGTCATCCTCCTCTGCCTCTACCTGCTCTTCACCAACATCCTGCTCCTCAACCTCCTCATTGCCATGTTCAAGTGAGCCCCTCCTGCCGTCCCACCCTCACCCCATCCTCAGGGGCGGGGGGGAGGGAAGGGGGGATGGAGGAGGGGCTGGTCTGGGGGAGGGAAGGGGGGATGGAGGAGGGGCTGTTCTGGGGGAGGGAAGGGGGATGGAGGAGGGGGTGCTCTGGGGGAGGGAAGGGGGGATGGAGGAGGGGCTGGTCTGGGGGAGGGAAGGGGGGATGGAGGAGGGGCTGGTCTGGGGGAGGGAAGGGGGATGGAGGAGGGGGTGCTCTGGGGGAGGGAAGGGGGGATGGAGGAGGGGCTGGTCTGGGGGAGGGAAGGGGGGATGGAGGAGGGGCTGATCTGGGGGAGATGAACCAAGGGGGGCAGGGCCAGTGGAGGACAGGTAGAGGAAGGCCCTTCTCAGGGCCTCAGCTTGGTCTGGGAGGATGGGGCACCAGAGGGAGTGCGGGCCGCCAGCCCAGTATCTCCCTCCCTCTCCCCCGCCCCAGCTACACTTTCCAGCAGGTCCAGGAGCACACGGACCAGATCTGGAAGTTCCAGCGCCACGACCTGATCGAGGAGTATCATGGGCGGCCCCCCGCGCCTCCCCCCTTCATCCTTTTCAATCACCTGCAGCTTTTCGTCAAGAGAGTCATCCTGGGCAAGCCCGCCAAGAGGCACAAGCAGCTCAGTGAGTGCTCGCGCGAGGACACCGCGGGACGCAGGGGCGCGCATGGACACACAGGCCCACACCTGAAAGAGACAGACAGAGAGATAAATGTAGATAGAGACACAGAGACAAAGAGACAGAAACAGAAAGCCAGAAGAGAGAGACAGAGATAAAGAAACAGAGACAAAGAGATAGAGAAAAAGAGAGATAGATATAGAGACACAGAAACAGAGAGAGTCAAAGAGACAGAAATAGAGAGACAGAGACAAAGAGAGAGACATAGAGAGACAGAGACAAAGAGATAGAGAAAAAGAGAGATAGATATAGAGACACAGAAACAGAGATAGAGACAGAGAAATAGAAAGACAGAGAAGAGAGAGAGATGGAGACAGAGACAGAGGGATAGAGAGAGAGAGACAGAGAGAGACAGAGACAGAGAGAGAGAGAGACAGAGAGAGAGAGAGAGAGACAGAGAGACAGAGACAGAGAGAGACAGAGAGAGAGAGAGACAGAGAGAGACAAAGACAGAGAGAGACAGAGAGACAGAGACAGAGAGAGAGAGAGAGACAGAGACAGAGAGAGACAGAGAGACAGACAGACAGACAGACAGAGACAGAGAGAAAAGAGGCAAAGACAGAGAGTGACCCAGAGAGCAGAGACAGAGGCAAGGAGTGGGAAGCCTGGAACCGGCTGTGAAGGGCAGAGTTTTGTGAGATTCTGGAAGTAAAAGGGAGCTACAGCAGTTTATGGAGTTGGGGCATGAAGAGAAGGCAAGTCAAGCTGAATGGAGGGGGTTGAACTGGGGGAGCTAGAGGGGGCAGGGAGGGCTCCCCTTTCTTAGGTCCCGCTGTGCCCTCACAGAGTGAAGAGCAGGGCGGGGCCCTGGGGAGGGGACAAGATGGAGGGGGGTGGAGGGGCTGAGAGAGATGGTTGCTCTCCATGGTCCTGAGCACCAGGGGCGCAGTGGGCAATGAGGGGAGGGCCGCTGTGGTCTCCGGGCGGCGGCTGCTTTGGGGGGGGGCACTGGCTCTGGGCAGAGTGGACCACTTGCAGGCAGCCTCTTCTAACCGGTTGTGAGTCCCAGGGTGCAGCTGGCACTCCGAAAGCTCCCCCCTCCACACTTGCCCCGGGGGTTGGGCCACTCCTTAGTCCCAGCTTGCACCCCAGTCAGCTGTGGGAGACGAGCTCAGGGCGGGGGGCTTCGTGGACAGCGCTCTGGGGAGCCCCAGCCGGGGGAGGAGCCGAGGGGAAGGGCCCTTTGTTGGGGGCTGGCGCTTGGGTCCCAGAGCTTTCCCAGGACCCCCCTTTTCCGTTCTAGCTTGCCAGGCCTCCGGGCTCTCTCCTGCCCCTGTGGGGCGCCCTCGGCCGCCCCAGCCTTGTCTGCAGGCTGGGTTTCTCCCCCCCCCCCCCGGGGCAGGGTCTGGACCCTTTGGCCTGGGTCCCCAGCCCACAGAGGCCTGTTGGGTTAGCCCGGCTCTCCCGCCCCCCCCCCCCCTTGCCTGGACTCTGGTGGTCAGAAGGGCCCTGAGGGCGGGGCTGCTCCCTCCCTCCCCCCTGGGGACCACCAGCCCGAGCTTGGCGGGGGCACCCCCGGCCCTGGAGACGCCGGCTTCTCCTTCTCTGCCTCCCTCCCCCCAGAGAAGAAGCTGGAGAAGAACGAGGAGGCCACGCTGCTCTCCTGGGAGATCTACCTGAAGGAGAACTACCTGCAGAGTCAGCAGTACCAGCTCAAGCAGAGGACGGACCAGAAGATCGAAGACATGGGCAACAAGTAAGGGCAGGCTCCGGGCAGGGGCGCCGCGGGGCCGAGGCCACCGGGGCACCGGCTCCTGGGGAGAAGGGCACTGGGGCAGACCGAGAGGCCGCGGTGCCAGCCCTGAGCAGGGGTGGCCAAGGACCACCAGAGTCCAGTGGCACAGAGAGGATGGACCCCCTGGGCTCATCACAGGGCTCACTGAGGCTTGGAATATTATGAGCACCTGGAGAAAGGACAGCTCTCCAAGAGCGAAGAAGGCAGTGAGGAGAAGGACCCAGGAAGCTCGGGAAACATGGCGGGTGGGGAGGGGACGTGGCTGGCGGGCATTAGCTCATCGGGAGATCTGGGAGGAAGGCCTTGTGTCCAGCGGATGGAGGCTGGAGGAGGAACACGCCCTCTCACCCCTCCCTTAAAGCTGTCCCTTAGAACAGAGCAGAAACACGAGGGGAAATCAAGGTCAGGGGAACTTGGCACCCGTCAGCCACGGCTGGCATTGGATGCCCTGCGTGGCGCCCACCTCTGCAAGAAGGGAGGGGAGGCCCCTTCTCCAGGCTCCGTCTCTTTGGCCCTTCCAGGGCGGCTGCTCCTTCCGTGGCCACCCCAGAGCGTCCTCCACCTGGCCTCCGCAGCTGTCCTGGTTCGGCCTCCATCGCAGGCCGTTCCCGGAAGGGTGGTTTAGGAGTGAGCAGAGCAGCTTTGGGAGTTCGGGGGGTAGTGGAGGCTGAGAGACCAAAGACCTGTGGGGGAAGCGGGTCCGGGGAGGCGGGCGGGTGAGTGCTCGGGGCTCGGCTCCAGAGTCCCCTGCGCCACGGGCCCTCCCTGAGGGGCCGGCGTGCTCTGTCCCAGGATTGACATCATGATGGACCTGCTGGACTTGGATCACCTGAAAAGGCTGGGCTCTGTGGAGCAGCGGCTGGGGTACCTGGAAGAGCAGGTGAGCTAGCAGCCTCCGCGGCAGCCGGCCAGCCAGCCTCAACCTCTCCCGGGACACACGGGGACCCACCTGGCCCAAAGAAAGGATGTTGGGGGCTGGGATGGACGCCTGGAAGGCCCAATGGGACCAAGGAGGGGACTTGTCCACTCCTCGGATCAGGCCCAATGACGCTGCTGGCGGCAGATGTTCACGGCTGGTCTAGGGGACCCGCGGGGGACGGAGAGGCCCTCTGAGCGGTGGCCATCACTGCCTCCCTTGGGTGCTGCCTCCCTTGGGTGCTGCCTCCCTTGCTGCCACTCTGGGCCATTCTGAGAAGGGGGAGAAGGGGGCCCAGCTCCCCAGTCTGGTGGAGACCTGCCCTCCATCCTCAGTCAGAAGGGGAACTTGTGCAGTTCCTTTAAGTCGTGTGCCTGCCCTGGCGGCAGAGGCTGGAGGCAGAGATTGGGAGGGGTCGGATCCTGCTCCAGTAAGTGAAGCGTCTGACCCGAGTGAGCACAAGAATGGTCTCCCCTCTGTTCGATTCAGTAAACATGTATTAGGCTCCTATTGTGTGCCAGGCACTGTGCCAAGCTCCTAGCTCAGAACGAGGTCATCCTGCCCAATTTTATAGTGACCCTAGGAGGCTGGCTCCCAGAGTCCCTCGGGAGGCCGGAGGCAGAGCCGGGTGGGCTCCCGCTCAGGCCTGGCATGTCGTGTTCTCCCAGGTCCAGGTGGATGCAGGGATGGGGGCGGGAGCGGAGAGCACTCTCCAGAGGGCGTGCTCAGACCAACACTTATTAAGTGCTCCCTTCCTCCCAGTTCCGGGGGCCTCCTCTGGGGGCTGACTTGGGGAAGGCAGCCAGGCTATGGATAAGCAAAGATGTCAGCCAGACACCCTGCGACCGGGCGCGGTGGGGTCAGGGGGAGAATGGCCTGAGCCTTAAAGGGGGGAGGGGTTTCTGGCGGCCGGGGGACGGAGCAGCTCCATCGGGATGTCCAGAGTGACGCCTTCCAAACCTGAGCCCGCTCGGCCACGAGTTTATGAAACGGATGCATTTGGAAGAAGGGACGCCTCGAGTGTGCAGGCTGACTGGCAGGTGCCTCGCAGTGACACACATGTGGGCAAGGCCCATGAACGTGCAGTGGGCAGAGATCCCCGGGAGCAAAGTCCCGAGTCTCGGGGCTCGTGCCTTCTACTCCTTCTGTGGCCAGACTAAAGGCCCTCCTGCTGTTCAGACCCAAGGAAAGCAGGGGGACACAGCCCAGAGTTTGGAGGGAGAGGTGCTGGAGGTCAGCTGGGAGCCCCTGGGGGGTCTCTTACCAGACTTTTCTTTAACCTTGGTGTAAAGAGGGTGAGGAGGGCACAGCCGGGAAAGGCCTCCCTCGTTTATTGAGACCGACTGAGGACATCCCCCGCGGCCCCCTCACTCACTCTAGGGCCCCCACAGACACTGAGCCGGAGGGAGCAGTGCCCACACCAAGCGTGATTTCTCAGCGGCGCCCTGGCTCCTGGCTTATCCCCCTTGGGAGGATTTGGAGGTGGTCCCTCTGAGCTTTCAAAAGTCCTTGAGACCTTCTGCCTTGGAGGGCCACGCCTGGGAGGTGCTGGGTCCAGAGTCCCCTTTCTTGAGAAGCTCCAATGGTCTTGTGCGGCTCCAGTGATGTCTTCAGACACTTCCAGATCTGGGGGGCTTCATTTGGGGCCACGGTGGAAAGTGGCTCTGGGCCCTCGTCCGTGGGCCCCCTCTCAGGGACAGGGGAGCTAATATATCAAGGCAGGCAGCCCCAAGAAAATAACCGAGTGCACACAGTGCTTCCCACAAGGCTCAAACCGTCCGGGTGGATCTGGCCTCTTTACAGCACAGCCTTGCCGGCCAGTGCCTGGGAGGGGGCCCTGCAGAGACCCTCACCCAGGCTGCTGGGCGTGTTTTGGGCAGATGTTCCAGTCGACCAAGGCCCTGACTTGGATCATCCGGGCACTGAGGGACAACGGCTTTGGTTCCGAGGAGGATGTGCCCGTGTTGGGTAAGTCTTGTGGGCACACTGGCAATTGGCACTAGGGGCAGGATTTGAATTGCAGTCCCTCGCCCCAGTCAGCTTTGTCCCCTGGACCACACTGCCTCCCCTGGCCTGGCAGTGTGGACATCAGGGGAGGGCCTCCTGAAGGTTATCATGGCCTCCCCCCCAGTCAGATCCCCTAGCACTCCCAGGCCCATCTGAGTGAGGAAGAGGGGGCAGAGCTTGGTCCTGGTGGACCCCCTCAAGTGGGAAGGGTTCTAGAGAGGACACCTGACCTCAGCTTCCCCATGGGCACCTCCCCCAGCTAGAGGGAATGAAATAATGTGCACAGACCTTAAACTTCTGTCTAAATTCACACCGTGATTATGGGTTCAGGGAGGCAGGTGTGGGGGACATTTGTGAGCCCAAGGGGGCTCAGAGTCAGGAGGAGGGCACGGGGGCAGAGTATGGTCCCCTGGAAGGAAGTACAAACCACACTTAGACCTGGGAGGTGAAGGCAGTTCTGAGAATCCTCAAGTGTGTATGTGAGTGTGTGTGTGAGAGTGTGTGAGTGTGTGTGAGTGAGTGTGTGTGTGGTGTGTCTGTGAGAGAGTGTGTGTGTGTGTGTGTATGAATGTGTGTATGTGAGTGTGTGAGTGTGTGTGAGTGTGTGTGTATGAATGTGTGTATGTGAGTGTGAGTGTGAGTGTATGAGTGTGTGTGTTAGTGTGTATGTGTGAGTATATAAGTGTGTGTGAGTGTGTGTGTGTATGTGAGTGAGTGTGTGTGAGTGTGTGTGTGTGTATGAATGTGTGTATGTGAGTTGTGTGAGTGTGTGTGTATGTGAGTGTGAGTGTGTGTGAGTGTGTGTGTGTTAGTGTGTATGTGTGAGTGTATAAGTGTGTGTATGAATGTGTGTATGTGAGTGTGTGAGTGTGAGTGTGTGTGAGTGTGTGTGTATGAATGTGTGTGAGTGTTTATGTGAGTGAATGTGTGAGTGTGAGAGTGTGTGGGTGAACGTGTGTGTGTGAGTGTGTGTATGAGTGTGTGTATGAATGTGTGTATGTGAGTGAATGTGTGTGAGTGTGTGTGTATGAATGTGTGTGTGTGAGTGTGTGTATGAATGTGTGTGTGTGAGTGTGTGAGTGAGTGTGTGTGTGTGTGAGTGAGTGTGTGTGTGAGTGTGTGTGTGTGTATGAATGTGTGTATGTGAGTGTGAGTGTATGAGTGTGTGTGTTAGTGTGTATGTGTGAGTATATAAGTGTGTGTGAGTGTGTGTGTGTATGTGAGTGAGTGTGTGTGAGTGTGTGTGTGTGTATGAATGTGTGTATGTGAGTTGTGTGAGTGTGTGTGTATGTGAGTGTGAGTGTGTGTGAGTGTGTGTGTGTTAGTGTGTATGTGTGAGTGTATAAGTGTGTGTATGAATGTGTGTATGTGAGTGTGTGAGTGTGAGTGTGTGTGAGTGTGTGTGTATGAATGTGTGTGAGTGTTTATGTGAGTGAATGTGTGAGTGTGAGAGTGTGTGGGTGAACGTGTGTGTGTGAGTGTGTGTATGAGTGTGTGTATGAATGTGTGTATGTGAGTGAATGTGTGTGAGTGTGTGTGTATGAATGTGTGTGTGTGAGTGTGTGTATGAATGTGTGTGTGTGAGTGTGTGAGTGAGTGTGTGTGTGTGTGAGTGAGTGTGTGTGTGAGTGTGTGTGTGTGTATGAATGTGTGTATGTGAGTGTGAGTGTATGAGTGTGTGTGTTAGTGTGTATGTGTGAGTATATAAGTGTGTGTGAGTGTGTGTGTATGAATGTGTGTATGTGAGTGTGTGTGTGTATGTCAGTGTGAGTGTGTGTGAGTGTGTGTGTGTTAGTGTGTATGTGTGAGTATATAAGTGTGTGTGAGTGTGTGTGTGTATGAATGTGTGTATGTGAGTGTGTGTGTGTATGTCAGTGTGAGTGTGTGTGAGTGTGTGTGTGTTAGTGTGTATGTGTGAGTATATAAGTGTGTGTATGAATGTGTGTATGTGAGTGTGTGAGTGTGAGTGTGTGTGAGTGTGTGTGTGTATGAATGTGTGTGAGTGTTTATGTGAGTGAGTGTGTGAGTGTGAGAGTGTGTGGGTGAACGTGTGTGTGTGAGTGTGTATGAGTGTGTGTATGAATGTGTGTGTGTGAGTGTGTGGTGTGTGTGTGAGTGTGTGTATGAATGTGTGTGTGTGAGTGTGTGTGTGAGTGTGTGAGTGTGTGTGTGTGTGTGTGTGTGAGTGAGTGTGTGTGGGAGTGTGAGTGTGTGTGTGAGTCAGGAATAATGAGATGACGCACCAGAAGGGACATGTGGGAGGGAGGGCTGAGACCTCTGCCTGGGCCCCCCAACCCCCAGTGTCCAGGAAGATGCCAGAAGGGAAGGAGTACGACCCCGGCGACAAGCAGGAGGACACGGAAGACCTTTACCACGTGAATGCGCGCCACCTTCTGTACCCCAACTCGACTGTCACGCGCTTCCCCGTGCCCAACGAGAAGGTGCCCTGGGAGGTAAGGGGCCTGAGGGCCTTGGCGGCCGTGGAAGGGACTGGGGCTGAGGGAGGCCCTTGGCCTGGCCAGAGTCTTGGTTGAAAGATGATTTCTTCACAGCAGGAATTTCATATCTATGATCCTCCCTTTTACACGGCGGAGAGGAAGGAGAAGGCGACATCGGATCCCGTGGGAAAGTGAGTCCATCGGCGAGGAGCTTCCTCTGGCCTGCGGGGCGCGGCGATTGGCTCCGCTGGGCGTCCGAGGGGGTCGAGGGCTGGGGCCGCAGCCCTGGGATTTGGGGATGCTGCCACGACTGATCCAGAAGGAGGGTGCTGGTCCCCCCAGGGCTCCATCCCTTCATGTTGGAGCTCAGGGCGCCTCGGGAGAGCGGGCTTCCCCTCTGTGCGGCTGGGCAGCCCTGCTAAGAGCCCCGGGCCGGCCTCTGCTCTGCCCTTCCAGTTCTCTGGAGTCCCTGTCTAGAATCAACTATAACACCATGGACGGGCTGATCAACAGGCAGAGCTTCCACGGACCTTACATGGTGCAGGACGGGCTCTCACTGTGAGTCAGCTTGGATCCTCGTACTCACCTGGCTGAGGGACCCACAGTCCCCCCACCTCCCTGACTGTCCCCTACAACTGGAAAGGTCACGGTTCTGGATTTCGTTTGTGTAGGGAGCTGGGACCCTCCCGGGGGGGGAGGGCTTCCCTCTGCCCAGCCAGCAGCCACCCAGAATGTTGAGAGGCTGGGAGATTTTTTTTTACGGTGACTCGAACCCGGGTCTCCATGGCCTTACAGCCTCTGGCTGCGCTGCTCCATGCAAGAGCCTCAGGCCGTCTGTGAGGTTTCCTACGCGCAGGAGCTGGCCCACGGCTTCCCCCAAAGCAGTCTCCAGACTAGATGGTACCAGGGTTGAAGGGTGGCGGGGGCAGCTTCCGTTGTTTCAGACCACAAGCCCATCACAAGAAAGGGGCATTCCGTTAGCTGTGGGTCTACCTTGGCCTTGGGGTCCAAAGAGCCCCTCTGCTGACCCCGTGTCCTCTCTGTGCCAGGAACCCCATGGGGCGCACGGGATTACGGGGCAGGGGGAGCCTGTGCTGCTTTGGGCCGAACCACGCCCTGCACCCTGTGATCACCCGGTGAGTAGCTTCAAAGTGGCTGGCATCCTTTCTTGGGTGCTGGGAGCACGGTGATTGGCTTCTTTTATTCTATACCCCAAGGGAAATTGGAGGAGAATGGGGGACCCCATTTAGTGGACTCCCTGAATTCTTTCCAGGAATATCAGGGTGGTCCGGGACAGGTAACTCTCCTCTCTTACAGTTGGCGGCGGAATCAAGATGGTGCCATTTGTAGAAAAAGCATAAAGAAGATGCTGGAAATCTTGGTCGTCAAGCACGCCCTGTCAGAACACTGGGCTTTGCCAGGGGTACGTAGCCATTGTCCAATTCGTTGATGCCCCTTCCTTTCCTTAGGTTTTCCTCCATTTGTTCATTCAGCAGATATTTGTTAAATACTCACTTTGCACAAGGACTTGTGCCAAAAGCTGAGGGATAAATCCTTCATTAGCTAGTTATTAGGATATTACTACCTCTTGGGCTGCTTGTCACTGAGACCCGGGTGGTCACTGGTCAGGTGTCCACCCCAGGAGGTGAGGGATCTTTGTCACTGAGGTCTAGTGGTCAATAGTCAGGGGACTGCCCTAGGAGGAGCAGGCTCCTTGTCACTAAAGTCTGGGTGGTCACTGGTCAGGTGTCCACCCCAGGAGCTAGTGAGCTCTTCAACATTGGCCAAGTCTTAGACAGGTATTCAACGTAATGGCCTGTGAGGCTCCTGCCAACTCTGGTTCTGTGGTTCTGGGTTCAAGAAGAAAAAGTCCAGTCTTAGCTCTGCCACTTGCCAACTGTGTGACCATGGACAGACCCCTACACTTCTTTGACCCCGATTTGTTCATCTGTAAAATGGGAATGCCAGAAGAAAGACATTCTGTTCACTGACAGGCCCCCTTGCTCACGGTGTAAGCTGCATGTAATTTTCCCGATCTCTCCAGGGGTCCCTGGAGCCTGGTGAGATGTTGCCCCGAAAACTGAAGCGGATCCTGAGCCAGGAATTCTGGCAGTACTTTGAGACGCTGCTGAAACAAGGTGCTGAGGTAGCTTGCCCTTGGGGGTCCCTGCCTCAGTGGGCGAGGGCTCCTTCAGGGGAAAGACTGGCAGGCTGAGCTGGTGCAGAGGCTGCTGGAAGAAGATCATCCCAGGGGATGAAAAAATCGGGGGGGGGGGTTTGGGTGAGCAGGAAGAGCAGACTGGCTGATTGAAGAGAGGGAAAGTGGGAAGTTGTGGAGGGTCATGATGAGTAGGGTAAGAATCTGGGACAATGGGAACCATTGGAGTATTTTGAGCCCCAGACTCATGAGGAAGGCCACTCGTGGCCAAAACTGGATTAGAGGTGAGTGTGAACACCTTCTGGGAGGGGGGACGCCAGTGAAGGGAAGACAAGGCAGAAGATTTTAACCCGGAACTTGGTGTGAGATGGTGGCCCTGGGCTTGGAAGCAAAAAAGAAAGTACAAGCAGAGCTAAGAAGAAGCCCCATGGCCTTCGCAGCTCCCCACACACAGTGGGTGCCTTCCTAAGACTGAATCAGTCCCCTTCTCTGCTCTACTCTCCCCAGGTCTATAAAGGCTATGTTGATGACCCGAGGAACACAGATAACGCCTGGATAGAAACCATTGCCATCAGTGTCCACTTCAAGGACCAGAATGACTTGGAACTGAAGCGACTAAATTCTGTAAGCAAGTAGGGATGTCGTCCCCATTCCCCCAAAGGTCTGTGCAAATGTCACAGAAGTGTGAACTGGCAGATGAAATTCTAGTGCCACTATTGTAGCTCCTGGCACCTTTTATTATAGCTCCTGGCACCTTTGCAATTGTAGGTTTATTGTAGCTCTTGGCACCTCTAGCAATAGCACGGCATTCCATCTAATGGTGGAAGTCTCTTTTATCACAGCCTTCAGGTGGTGCAAGGATGGTTCTCCTTCTACAGGCGGGGAAACTGAGGCTTAGGGCAGCGGGATGAGTTGCCCAAGGTCCCCTAGGGAGTAAATGGAAGAATTAAGAGATGGCAACGATTCACAATTTATGTCAGATGATATCTAGGAGGAAGGGCTTGGATGCCCAAGCATGGGCACTGGGCACCAAAAAAGACCAACACAGCGCTGTCTTGGCAGAGAGAGGTCAGCTTGACCTCAGGGGTCAGCAAGCACTGGCGGGATGAGATCTGTGTCTGGCATGTGGCTCATGAAGGGATTCCCCAGACAGACTCTGGGAGGGCCCTACCTTGGGGATGCAAGCACAGAGATGTGACTCCAAGCAGCAGATGGCAAATGGGTCCACAGCCACCTTGGCCAGAGAAGGGGACAGAGCATGAGCTGCAGGCAGTGGGGATCACAGCAGGCAGAGGCTGACTGACAACAAGTACTGGTGCTTGGCTTGGGCCACTAGACTCTCTGTGCTGTATTGAGGCTATTATTATGTGCCCCGTAGTACACCAGTGGGTGATAAGCACTAGGAACTGCAAGTTAAAAAGGAACAGAGGAAGTGAGGAGAAATGTGGATCGTGCAATTATACACAAAGTAGATGCAAGGTGAAGGCAGGAAGGGAAGGCTTCAGGAGCAGACTGATGCCGAGCTGGATCCCGAAGGAAGCCAGGGATCTTGAGAGAAGGCAGAGATCTTCCAGGTATGGGGTAGAGGCACTGCAGTCATGAAGACAGAAAATCCCTCAGAGATTTCTGAGGCACAGGGAAGCCCCATAAGGCTTGGAGGAACGTTCTAAATGTGTTGAGCGAAGATAGGTAGCATCTCATGGGCAAAACCATATGGTGAAAGATGATTCAGGAGGACTGGGGAGCTCCGAGGGGAGAAATCCAGGTGATGAACAGTTGCCTTCCTTTCTTCCCAGCATCTCCAAGTCTGCGACCCAGAGGTTTCCATCCGATGGCAGGTGGTGGATAAGAGGATCCCGCTTTATGCAAATCACAAGGAGATCCTTCAGAAGGCCTCAGCCCTGTTTGGAGCCTATTACTAAGGCCAGACCAACACTCCCTGTGCCCTGGCACTGGAGGGCAGAAGAGGGCTGGGCTCTTCCTGACCAGAAATGAGCCGTCTGCTCTCATGCTCTCCATGCCTATCGTGAGGAGAAAGACATTCCCTCTGTTCCTCCGCTCTTGTGGATCACTGCTATTCTCTCTGAGGTGGGACCGAGAGTCCTGCTGGGTGCAGCAGAAGTGTCAAGATCCACCTTCACTGCCTCCATACCACCCTCTGTCTCCTTGGAGTCAGGCTGCCCAGGAGGCATCGATGGTGGTACTGGGGTGGGGAAGGGAAGCAGTCTTAAGACCCAGATCTGGGATGAAGGATAGGGAGAACTAGTGTCCTCAGGGGAGGTATTTCCCCTTTCTTTGCCATTAGTCCAGGGAAAGGCTAATCTGAGAGAGCCACTGGTTTCCAGCCCATACCACTCTTCTGTTCTTTCCCATAGCATCTTCCCTGTCCCAGTCCAGGACCCTACAACTACTGCTGGGCTTCATGCTCCTATGAATTGCCTCCAGAGCCTCTGTCTGTGGGACTTAGTATGGACCAAACCCCCTCAGGTGCCCTCTGGGGAAATCTCCTATTGAGAGAAGCTCACCTGTGGTCTGATGACTTTCCCATCCGCGGCAGGTGCCAAACTGCGGAGCAAGGAGCGTCCCGGGACTTCCTGGGATCGCCAAGGTGGGCTGGTCAGGTCCCGAGGGCCCAGCAAAGCTTCCTTAGTCTTGATTGGTGTCTGCTCATGAGACTCGCCTTGGTCAGGGACCTGAGATGTGACATTAAACCTGCTCACTGGCTCCTCCTCACATACTGCTGCTCTGTTCTGTTCAGATTAGCCTGTAGATGCTGAGGAGGGATGGGAATAAATCCGGGCTTGAATTGAGGGTGGACTTGTCTCTGTGCCGGAGGTGACGGAAGGCAGGAGAGTCGAGGGCCACAGGGCTGCCGCTCCTCAGCTCTCGGGCTGAATCCCTCACAAGACCCTTCCTCCCAACACCAAGTTTATCCAGCAGCACCAATCCAGGGGCCTGCCTGATGTGCCTCAGAAGGACCAATCCGTAACACTCCCTCCTCCCCAAGACTTCATGTCTGGTGTCTGTTCTTTCTCCCCCATCTCCCAGATCTGATGACGTTTGAATCTGGGATTTCCTGCCTCTCAGGCCGTTCCCGCCATGCTGCTCGTGATCCACCCTCATTCCCGGAACATCCCCCACTGCTCATGCCATGACCCACTCTCCAGCTCTGAGGTCTTTTCTGGCCAGCCACAGCTCACGCAGGCCAGCGTGTTTCCCTCGGTGGACCCTCACGGTTGACATTTGCTCTCGTTCAAAGTCACTGTCAGACTCTAGGGGTTAAGTGGGGACACCATTACCACCATATCAGTAGGGACATTCCCCCAGTATTTGGGGATCAGGGGAGAGTCAGGGCCAGAAGGAGAGTTTTGGTGTTTAGAAAAGAATCAAGACATTATGGACTGTTATGTGGCTCTTCAGTACAGTCCAGGTCTCCTCTCTGCTAGTGTGGCTCACTGTCCTGCTCTGACCTGGCACCTATGAGACCCAGGGGGATACTGGGCCAGCCTGCGGAGGTCTCCTGCTGTGCTCCGGGACCGTCCTTGGCTGACAGAGAGTGGGCCCAAAGCTTCCTTAGAGAAGTGACAACTCCAGAGTTTGCACTCCCTGGCCTGGGCTGCTGAGAGTCTCAGGGACCACCTTCCTACCAGGAAGATGCCTCAGAGGAGGGATTTTGTCAGGATGAAACAAGTGCTGAGCACGTGCGTTCAGTGCAAGGGGGCACCAGGCATTGGGGGTTTGTCCTATTGATTATAGAGGAAAAGGAGCCTGTAGCCTCTTTATCAATGACTTGGGAGTAGGGATGGCATGGTGGTTGGCTTGGTGTAAAATGTAAAGCTGGGAAAGAACAGTCAGGGTCCAAGAAGCCACGTGAGACAGAGCACTGGGCCAAATGATCTATCAGGAATAAATATCAAGTTTGGAAAGAGTCAAAAATCTACTTTATTATATAAGATGGGGCTAAAAGCAGCTCCCGTGAGAGCCTGGGGATTACAGTGAACCACGAGCTCTGAGCTACAAGTCCACAGTGAGTGTAGTAGGGCACTTGAACTGCTTTGGGAGAAGTGTCCAGGACTTGGGAAGTGACAGCCCCAACGTAAGCCATCTTGCCCCAGTGATTTCTAGACTGTTATCTTCAGTCCTGGGCACTTCACTTTAGGAAAATGACAGAGGAGGCAAGGATGGTGAAGAGCCTCAAGTCCATGTCACCGGAGTGTCAGTTGAAAGGGTATCCATGGATACCTTGATCAATCCATCAATCGGCTACTGAACTTTGAACCCATGTGAAGGCTAGGGGTGAGGGGAGTGACCCGGAAGAATATGATCCAACTTGGAGCAGTTCTCAGCCTGAGAAATTCCGACTTCAGAGTTTTGGAAGAGCAGGGATTTCACACTCTCCATGAATTCATGTCAGTGTCTGAATACAGTTGCCAAAACAAGTCACGAACTTGGTGGGCCCGTCTCCTTATAAGGAACATCTCTGAACTTTCTTGGACTAGTCTTGGGGGGGGGAGGTAGGCAGACCAAAGGTGAATGGGCTGAACTCAGAGGTGTAGGGCTCCCCATTCCTGGAGGGCTCCCAGAATTGTTAGGAATTCCAGGGCCCCATCCAGCTCTGAGCTTCCAGGATCCTGTGGGCATGGAAGGTGGAGACTGATTTGTAGAATGTAGAATTGTTTGGAAGTGGGAATTGGCTTCCCTCAAGGAAAATATGGAGAAAGAAAGCGTGATGTTTTGTAAATAGATTCACATCTCATTGGCTCAGGCCATGACCACAAATCCACAGAGGCTCAATCCCTGCTTCCCCCCTCCCCTAGGGACTGCCTAAGCTTGTCCCAGAATCTCCTCCAGCTAACATCAGGTGCCTCTAAGTTTTGAAACAATCCTAAGATGATGATGAACATATTGGGGGTCCCAAGAAGCAGGGACAGGGGATCATGGGACCTCTACCACTGCCCTTGTTACACATTATCTATTATTAGAAAGCCAGAGCTGAAAGGGGATCCAAAGACTGCTGTGATCACAGGCTACTAGCTCTCCTGCTGGAAAGGACGTGGGAAGCCAAACAGGCTTGGAAAGATGAAATGAGCTGCTGGGAGTCCCCTAGGGAGCATCTGAGGAGAGAATCAAACTCAGCTCCTCTCCACGCCATGTAGCCTCTCTCGATCCCCACCAGGCTTCCTTAACCCTCTGTGTTCCTCTGGTGAAGCCCATGGAGCCCTTTTCAGAATCATGTTTTAAAATGCATAAAATAAAACACCCCAAATGGGCTTACAAGGAAAGCAGGCATTTTTAAATAGCTATGAAAGTGTGCAGAGGCAGCAGATTAAGAAGCCCTACTCTAGCTTGCTGCCCTCCTCTGGCACAGAGGCACCACGGCCATGTTTGTTAAGACCAGGGTCAGTGTGGGAGCCAGGGCTCCTGACTCCCAGCCAAAGGCTCTGGTCACTCCCAACACTTCTGGGCCCTTCCCAGTTTTGAAAACCCTGATTTCCTGAACAGTTGCAGTGCCATCTTTGTGACCCCGATCTCTCTGTCCCTTCTTCCAAAACTTTAATCTTTATTTAACAAATAAGGGGGTCGTAAAATCTCAGTGCATGGAATCTTCACTCTCAGAAATTCATTATGCCAGCTCCTCTGCAAGGCTCTGAGGGAGGAAGACCCAGGATGGGTGGGTTCGGTTGGAGATTCGGGAGGTCAGGGAGGCTCAGTCGGGGCTCTGGGCCTAGTTTAGCCTAAAGACACGGAAGGCCCATTCCTGAAGAGCTTGGGGACCCTCAGGTTCTTCTCTGAAACCTTAGCTCCCTCCAGCTTGGGAATAAACAGTGCTCAGGAGGCAATGTAGGATAGGTTACATATCCAGGGAGGCACATCCTCCCTGGATTGCCTCCAGGGTCCCGGACCTCTGATCTCCTGCAAAGAGGCGTTAGTGCTCTCTGCTAGAGCCTTGCAGATCAGACTCGGCCTGGCTTTGGGTGTCTTGCATTTCTATGAACTTCACTATCTTCCTGTGGATTCTAAATAAAGAGATTTATCAGCAAGTCCAGAGAGTGCAGGCCCTTTCCTGTATTCTGGGCAAGCAAAGGCATGCTGCTCATTTCAGCACCAAGGCCAGCACCACAGCATAGTGTCTTGGCTAAGGCTCATTGACAGCATCTCACCTACAGCTGGGATCCAAGCTTTGGTCACTTTATGACACCCTTCCCCAGCCTCCCACAGACTCTGAAGCCTCCACAGATCCCCAGAGACTCCCACAGCCAGGCATATTTTGTCTACATGTTCCTGTAGATTGGATGTGCATGCTGTCCTTGATAGCTGTACTGTAAGACCCTTGTGGGAGACATCCCACAAGACATCACACTTGCTCTCCCCAGTGTCCAGTCTAGGGCCTGGAATAAAGCGAGGGATTAATGAGTCCTTGTTGGTTGGTTAGATTGTAGATCTTAGATGGAAAGGAGGATTGAAAACTGACAGCTCTTTGTCTCAGTTCCCAGTCTATTGGTTAGCTGACCTATGCATTGGTCAGTATTTTTTGTGTTGATTAATCAGTCTGTGTTTTGGTTCTTTAGCCAGAGCTAAATATGTGCTTATTGACTGAGCACCTGCTGGATGCCCAGTGTTGGACAAGGTCCTGGGGGTGAGGTGGGGAAGCCAAAAAAGGAAAGGGTGGCTCCTGGCCTTGACAGGTTTATGATCCCCTGATGGTGGCCAGGCCAATACACAGGCACCCAAAGGTCCTTGGAATTGGAAGGAACGAGACTGGAGGACCGTGGCTTGTCTATAAAGTTGCCTCCATTTGAGCAATAAAAGTAACAGGTTGAGTTTAACCTTGGCTCCCAGGGCCAAGTTCTCAACAGGCTGATCCCAGAGGAGTTTCTGAGACCAAGCCCTCTCTGTACCTGACCTGCTCCCTCTCCATACCCCTTCTTTTCATTGGCTCTACACTTGTTTTTCTCCTTGGAACGGCTGACACCCCCATATTCTTTACCTCCTACTGTCACCTGGTGACCATTGCTTCCAATCTTCTCCTTAGACTGCCCCCTGAGAGTCTCCCACTCTCTTTAGGGAAGTGAGAGCCATGGGATACAGTAGCCCCCAGAGTTAAACAGGCCTTCACTAAGAGCTGTGTCACTCCAGGTCAGTCACACAACTCTCTGGTCCTTAGCTTCCTCATCTGAAAAATGAGGAGCTGGACAGAGAAGGTCTACTCTGAATAAGGCCACAAGATGTCTCCCTCATTCTCCTCTTTTGAATGTAGACTTTTTTTCAGGCAGAGATTATTTTTTATCAATTCTCTTTGCTTTCCCAGGTCCTCAAACAGAGTCTGACATAGCAGGCACTTGACAAATGCTTGTTTGTTGACTGCCCCATTAGGGAGGGGCACACTAGCCCGGCTGGCAATCAGAGCTGTGTGCATGAGTGTGGGTGGGTCAGTTCTGCATTAAAGAGGTTAGATCCAATTAGCTACGGAAAATCTGTTCCTTCAGTCAATGACTCATCATTACATCCTCTCCTGGGATCTATTGTTCTAGATGGATC
>NC_133620.1:477958437-478010937 GCF_048593235.1 Sminthopsis crassicaudata | reverse complement strand
GCACCCACATCCTGGTCACAAAAGGCCAAAGGAAATGAAAATGAAGGTGGCGGAGTCCTGTACTAAGAGAGGAAGCTGGGATAGTGACCCTGCCCGCCTGGGGGGAGTCCAGAGCTCCTCAGTGGGGGAGGGGGGCTTTGATACCCGGCGCTAAAGAAGCATCTCCTTCCCACCCCCAAGAGGCGCCAGAGCCGCTCAATGCTGCTGGTGGGGGTCGGGGGGAGGGCTGGAAGCCCCCCCCCCTTTCCAGGCACTTCCCAGTTGCTCGTTGCTGGACTCGTCAGTGACTGAAGAGGAGGCCATGGCTACACTGCCACTCACGCAGACACACACGTCTGCTGCCCCCACCCTAGAGCACAAAGCCGGGCGGACAGGCACAGCGCCCCATTCCCCAGGGACTCCGGATCGGCCGCTACCACTTCTGCCGGTGGACCCCAGCGCTCCCGTACGTGAGATCCAGGATTTCCCCTCCAAAAGTAGTCCGGCTGTGAGAGAAGGGAAAGAGAAGAGACAGAGACACGCACAAAGAGAGATAGAGACGAGGGAGATAGAGAAAGAGACACTGACAGAGAACCAGAGACAGAGACAGAGAGAGACAGAGACAGAGAGAGACGGAGACAGAGAGAGAGAGTCACCCAGCCAGCCAAAGACAGAAAGAGACAGAGTCAGAGATAGAGAAAAAGAGAGGACACAGACATGCACGCACACACACACGTATACCCAGAGATACAGAGACAGACAGACAGAGACAGAGAGAAAGGACAGAGACAGAGATAGAGAAAAAGAGAGGACACAGACATGCACACACACACACATATACCCAGAGATACAGAGACAGACAGAGACAGAGAGAAAGGACAGAGACAGAGATAGAGAAAAAGACAGAGAGGACACAGACATGCACGCACACACACGTATACCCAGAGATACAGAGACAGAAAGACAGAGACAGAGAAAGAGAGATGAGCACACATACACAGAGATAGAGAAACAGAGACAAAGAAAGAAAGAGACAGAGAGAGGACAGAGAAGGAGGAGGAGGAAAAGGAAAAGAGAGAGGAGACAAAAAGGGAGAGGGAGAGAGAGGAGGCAAAGAGGGAGCCGGAGAGAGAGAAGGAGGAGGAGAGGGAAAGAGGGCACTAGCATCGTGGGGAAGGGAGAGACCGGGATCGATGGGCTCTAGAGCCAAAGATCTGTCTGAGTTTCATGTTCCCCTCCCCCTCATCGGTTAGGCACTTGGTGGTTGTTGAAGAAGACCCGGCCCAGAAGGGATGGGGGCAGGGGGGAGGGAGGGAAATAGAGAAAGGAAGGAGGATGGAGGAATCAGCCCAGTGCCAGCCAGGGCGGGTCCTGGTCTGGAGGGAGGGGGAAGTTGGAGGGGAGGAGATGAGAACTGCGGATTCCAGTAAAGGGGCAGGGTGGGTCTGGGAGGGAAAGGGAAGGGGGTAGAGAGAGGGGGGAGGGAAGGAAGGGGGGAGGGAGGGAGAGAGAGAGAGAGAGAGAGAGAGAGAGAGAGAGAGAGAGAGAGAGAGAGAGAGAGAGAGAGAGAGAGAGAGAGAGAGAGAGAGAGAGAGTGCTCCCATGAGCTCCTACCACTGATTCAGGAGTGCCCCAAGGAGTAACCATCAGAGTGACTGAGCTTCAGCCCCGGCTCCATCCACCTAAAGTCCAGCCCCGCCCAGCGCCAGTTCCAGCTGCAGCAGCCGCTACCCTTCCAAAGGCACACAGTGAGCCTCAGGTTTGGCCTCCTTCCCGACTGCTTTCCTTGAGCTTTCGTTTGACGGGTGAGTGAGACTGCCAGGCTGGCAATGGCTCTGGGATACACGTGGGAGGGACCTGCACACACAAATCACACTCCTCATTCACACGTCTCTCTGTGTCTCTCCCTCTCCCTCCCTCCTTCCCTCCTTCTCTCTCTCTCTCTCTCTGTCTCTCTCTGTCTCTGTCTCTCTCTCTCTCGGTCTCTCTCTCTGTCTCTCTGTCTCTGTCTCTGTCTCTCTCGGTCTCTCTCTCTCTGTCTCTGTCTCTCTCTCTCGGTCTCTCTCTGTCTCTGTCTCTGTCTCTCTCGGTCTCTCTCTCTCTGTCTCTGTCTCTCTCTCTCGGTCTCTCTCTGTCTCTGTCTCTCTCGGTCTCTCTCTCTCTGTCTCTGTCTCTCTCTCTCTGTCTCTCTCTGTCTCTCTGTCTCTGTCTCTGTCTCTCTCGGTCTCTCTCTCTCTGTCTCTCTCTCTGTCTCTCTCTCTCTGTCTCTCTCTCTCTCTGTCTCTCTCTCTCTCTCTCTGTCTCTCTCTCTCTCTCTCTGAATTCTTCCCTGAATCTGTGTCTCTCCCTTTCTCTGTCTCAGTCTCTAGATCTCTCGGTCTGCCTTTCAGATTGGCATTTGGGGACATGAGATGGTGAGCCTTCTGGTTCTAGAGAATCCCTGGAAGCCGGAATGAGACGGCTGGAAGTTGGGCTCACGAGAGGTTGGTGGACTCCGGGAGAATCTGGCTTCCAGCCTGACTTTAAAGAGCCACTCACACAGGGGTAAGAATGCTTCAGATGGGAGAAGACCTTTGGCCTTGGGCGCTGTTGCCCCCCAGGGGGACTCTCTGCCTCTTCCTTGTGCTGCTCTACCTCCCCATGGGCCCCTCCTGCCCCCAAAACTGCCAGTGCTCAGATGGCAGTGGACTGATGACTGTCCACTGCAGTTCAAAGAACCTCAAGGAAATTCCCAGAGATATACCCAAGGATACCGTATTCTTGAAGCTGGACGCCAACCTGCTCACCCAGATCCCGAGCCACGCTTTCTCAGGCTTGACCCTCCTCCGGGAGCTAGACTTATCCCAGAACACGATCGAGAAGCTGGACACGGCAGCCTTCCAGGGCCTGTCCAGGGACCTCAGGCTGCTGGACCTCTCCCACAATCGTCTCCAGAGCCTTCCCAAGGAGGCGCTGTTCAGGCTGAAGGCCAAGATCCGCCTGTCACACAATCCTTGGCACTGTGGGTGCGCTTTGCAGGAAGTGCTTTGGGAGCTAAAACTGGACCCAGTGTCGGTGAACGAGATGGCCTGCCAGACGTCTGTGCGGGCTGAGGCTGTGGGGAAGCCACTGGTGCAGGTCCTCGATTCGGGTGCCAACTTCTGCAGCTCCCGCCACAAGACCACGGACATCGCCATGTTTGTCACCATGTTTGGTTGGTTTGCCATGGTGGTCATCTACATCGTATATTACGTGCGGCAGAACCAGGAGGATGCCAGGAAGCATCTGGAGTACCTGAAGAACATGCTCCCTGGCATCCCAGCCCCCCGCAGTGCTGCCAGTGCAGCCCTGGAGCTGGGGCGACCAGGGGCCCATCCCTCCTAGGGCACAGAGCTTTCCCAGGGGAAACCGAGGGGCAACGGCCACATCCCCAGCAGGCAGCTCTTCCTTTCGTTGGATTCTCTTCTAAAGGGCCATTTGTCAAAAACATGCAAGTCCCTAATTTACACGTCTGTTTAGGCTAGGAGGAGGAGGAGGAGGAGGAGAAGGCTGGTGAAGACTCCCAGAAGCCCCATGGAGGAGCTGCAGATGCCCAGCAAGCTTGGGGAGGAAGCTGACTTGGAACTGACTTTCCCAGTGCTGGCTTCCAAAGCAGACTGTTAGAACTTCGCTTATTCCTAGTCACCAGGCACTCCAGCTTGGAGCTCTTCTGGAGATTCAGGAGATGGAGCTCTCGTGGCTACTCCTCAGAGCCAGAAAGGACCTAGGGACCTAGGGAGGTCACCGAGTCCAACCCTCCCATTTTACCAACCAGGAAAATTCTGCTTTTTGTTCCCTCAGTCGTGCTGGCCTGTGCCTCATGGGTCCAGCAATGGACATGCCTTGTTTTTATTCACCAAAAGCCAAGAAGGAGAAGGCGTCAAGATCTAGATGCTGTTGGTCAGCCTGCTTGCCTGAGTGGCCGTGGCCCCCGGGTCTGCTGTGACTGAGAAGTGGGGAGCGGCCCGGTAACATTGGCTTGGGGCATGTGAACTGTGTGAAAGCCTGCGACACAGTGGATGACCTCTGTCCTGAAGCAGCCCTGGCCCCCTCGTGTTCTCCAGGGCATTATTAAAAGCAGTGTGAATCTCTGACCACTTTTGGCTGATAGGATGGGGGCATGATGCTTATTGGGTAAGAGGGAGGGAGGGAGGAAGCCCCCCCAAGAGTCAGATGTTTGCCACACACGGACTAGCAAATGGCTACACAAAGTGGCACAAAGAGAATGCCCGTCGGCCATGTGCCAGACAGAAAGGGGGCTGGGTGGGCAGATGGGAGGGTGGGCAGGCAGGTAGGGGGCTAGGTGGGAGGGTGGACTCAGGTGGAGTCTTGACTGCCACCCCAAACTTCTGGGTTCCTGAAGCAACGCCTGATGTCTGCACAACTCTGGGGCAGAGGGAGGGCCCAGGAGACCCAGCCCAGTTCCATAAGCAAGGTAAATTTGGGACCAGACAGACCTAACCCAAAGGTGTGGACAGAAGCATTTGAAGGGGAGGAAAGCACATCGTCCCCCGGCCGGTGTGTATTCATCATTCACTTCCTTAGAACTTGGGGACCACCGCCTCTTTGAAAGAAACATTTGCACCTTCAGAAGAAGTCTGGCTTTGAGAGGAGAGCGGACAACAGACTGGCTTTGCAGTGGGAAGAGCTGGACCTGATGTGTACCACTCAGGGGCTTGGAGCTCTGCTGCTCGTCCCTGGGAGTGCACGTATACGTTCACATGTACACACTTTGTTGACATGCATACGTGATAGAAACACAGGGACGGAGTGCTCCATGTAGGGGAGCACTTGTAAGGCTACCCACAGAGACCTATGGGGGCACTCCAGACATTGGCCCTTGTAGTTACCATCTAGTAGCGTTGGGGAAATGAAGCTTGAGTAAAACTGACCACAAGAAAGGAAGCAGCTATGTCTGCCCCAATGTGTACAACGGGATCCCTTCACCCCAATCCTCCTGGGAGCTGGGAGAACTAGAAGTAGCTGGTGACCTTTTGGAAGGGTCTGAGCAGGGTCTGAGGGAGCCAGTGGGGGCACCCTACCCACCTGAGCCCTGCTACGGGGATATTGAAGGGTTAGATTAACTTCACTCTGTGGAGTGGCTTCCTCCCTGTGTCATCCGTGTCTAAACAAGTGTATACAGAAGGCCAATGGCTTTTAGCTCAGGGCTAAGAAGCTACAGTTCTCTGGGAGGAGTGGGGAGAATCTGGGTGTGAGCCACTCTGCCTGTCCCTCCAGCTCCCCTTTTTGTTACTGGGGACTCCCTTTCTCCCCTACCCCCTGCCTCCCTCTTCTCCCAAACCTTTCTCTGCCTAAAAAGTCAAACCCTGAAGTTTAACGTAACTAGGAGGGAATCTCTGTGCACAAAATGCAGAGGAACTTGAGGAACATGTTGGGGGCGGAAATGGGGAGTGAGGGGCTGGACATTTATGAGACTGCTCTGTTCTTCTGGGGGAGGTCCCAGCTCAGCCCCATTTACATAACTATTGATCTGTATTAATATTCCATCAATTTTTTCTCTGAAGATAGATTTCAATTTTCTTCATGAATTTTTTGGAATTGTTTTGAACCATTGTATTGCTGAGAATAGCTAAGTTATTAACAATTAACCATCATATAGTATTGCTATTACTCTGTACAATATCCTGGTCCTGCTCATTTCACTTGGTATTGATTCATATAAATCTTTCCAGGTTTTTTCTGAAATCACAGAAATTGCTCATTATTTCTTACAGCACAGTAATATTCCAATACAATCCTAAACTACAACTTGTCCCAATTAATAGGTATCATTTCAATTTCTAGTTCTTTGCCACAAAAAAAACTGCTATAAATAGTTTTGTATAACTAGGTCCTTTTGCAATTTTAAAAAATTTTCTTTGGGATATAGTCTCATTGGTGGGTCAAAGGGTATGCAGTTTTAAAGTAAAGTTCCAAATTGCTCTCCAGAATGGTTGGATCAATTCACAATTTCACTAATAATAAGTGCTTTCGTGTCCCAATTTTCCAACAAACACTCCAACATTTATTATTTTCCTTTTCTGTCACATTAGCCAATCTGATAGGTGTGAGATGTTATAATTTGCATTTTTCTAATCAATAGTGATTTAGAGGGTTTTTTATATGACTGTAGATTTCATCTGAACACTGTTTATATCCACTGATCATTTATCAATTGGGGAATGACTTATTTCTTATATATTTGGTTCAAGTCTTTATATATTTGAGAATGAGGTCTTTATCAGAGACAATTGCTGTAAAAATTGTTCCCCGGTTTTTTGCTTTCCTTCTAATCTTGATTGCAGTGGTTTTGTTTGTGTAAAACCTTTTTAATTTAATATATTCAAAATTGATCGTTTTATATCTAGTAATGCTCTCTATTTCTTGTTTGGTCTTAAATTCTTCCTTTCTCCAGAGAATTGAATAGTTTACCTATCAGATCTATGGAGAAAGGAAGAATTTATTTATTTTGATCTCATCTTAATATGCGGTATAAGATGTTGATCTATACCTAGTTTTTGCTATTGTATTCCAGTTTTCCTATCAGTTTTTGGTTAGATAGTAAATTTTTGTCCCCAAATCTGGGGTCTTTGGGTTTATCAAACACTGTATTACTATAGTCATTTACTACTATTTCTGATGTGCCTTATCTATTCTCCAACAGTCTACTTTTTAGTCAGTAGCAAAATGTTTTGTTAATTACTGCTTTATAATACAACTTGAGATCTAGTATAACTAGACTACCTTCTTTCACATTTGTTTTCATTAATTCCCTTGATATTCTTGACCTCTTCTTCTTCCAGATGAATTTTTTACTGTTTTTTCTAGCTCTATAAAATTATTTTTAGTAATGTGGTATGACATTGAATAAGTAAATTAATTTAGGTAGATTGTGATTTTTATTATATTAACTTGGCGTACCCATAAGCAAGTGATATTTTTCCAATTGTTTAGACCTGACTTTATTTGTGTGAAAAAATGTTTTGTAATTGTCTTCATATAGTTCCTGGGTTTGTCTTGGCAGACAGACTCCTAAATATTTTATATTGTCTATGGTTATTTTTAATGGAATTTATCTTTTTATCTCTTGATGCTGGACTTTGTTGGAAATATGTAGAAATGTTGATGATTAATGTGGGTTTATTTTATATCTTGCAACCTTGTTAAAGTTGTTAATTACTTCAGCTTGTCTTTAGTAGATTCTCTAGAGCTCCCTCGTTTCATCTGTAGAAATAGTTTTGTTTATTCAATACCTGTTTAATTTCTTCAATTTCTTTTTCTTCTTTTATTGCTTTAGCTAATATTTCTGATAAAATATTAAAAAACAGTGTTGATAATGGGCATCCTTGCTTCACCCCTGATATTACTGGGAAGGCTTTTGGTTTATCCCCATTACAGATAATGCTTATTGATGGTTTTATATAGATACAATTTATCATTTTAAGGAAAGATCCATTTATTCCTATTCTCTCTAGTGTTTTTAATAGGAATGGGCATTGTATTTTGTCAAAAGACTTTTCTGCATTTATTGAGATAATCCCATGATTTTAGTTTCATTATTATATGGTCAATTGTGCTGATAGTTTTCCTAATACTGAACTGAACTATCCCTGCATTCCTAGTATAAATGATCTAGTCACAATGCATGATCCTTGTGAAAAATTACTGTAATCCCTTTGCTAATATTTTATTTGAAAATTTTTCATCAATATTCATTAGGGAAATTAATCTATAGTTTTTGTTCTCTTTTTTGGCTATTCCTTGTTTAGAGATCAATACCATATTTGTGTTATAAAAGGAATTTGGTAGGATTTTTTCTTTGCTGATTTTTCCAAATAGTTTTGAAAATATTGGAAATTCACTTATGAATACATCTGGCCCTGAGGATTTTTCTTGGGGAGTTTATTGATGTCCTTTTTATAAGATAGAGTTACTTAAGTATTCTATTTCCTTTTCTGTTAATCTGAGAAATTAAAATTTTCATAGATATTTATCCATTTCACTTAGATTGTCAGATTTGTTGGCATACTATTGGGCAAAATAGTATAACATATAATAAAATTTTGGCTCCTAATTATTGCTTTAATTTTCTCTTCATTAGTGCTGAGTATACTCTATTTATTTTTGACATTGATAATTTACTTATCTTCTTTTTTTTTTTTAAATCAAATTAACGGATAGTTTGTCTATTTGATTTCTTCCCCCCAATAAAACCAGCTCTTTATTTTATTTATTAATTTAATGGTTTTACTTTCAATTTTGGTTTTACTTTCAATTTTATTAATCTCCCCTTTAATTTTCAGGCCTTCCAATTTGGTGTTTAATTGGGATTTTGATTGTCATCTTTTTTCTAAGTTTTAATTGCATTCCCAACTTATTGATCTGCCCTTTCTCTGTTCTATTGATGTAAGCATTTAGAGATGTATATTTTCCCTCAAGTATTGCTATGGCTATACATCATAAAATCTGATATGTTGTCTTCTTGTTCTCATTCTATTTAATGAAATCATTAATTGTTATGACTTCTTGTTTGACCTACTCCTTACTTAGGATTAAATTATTTAATTTCCAATTAATTTTGATCTATCTTTCCATTGGCCTTTATTAAACGTAATTTTATTGCATCATGATCTGAAAAGAACGCATTTAATAATTCTGTCTTTATGCATTGTTTGCAAATTTTTTATGTTCTGATATGATC
The DNA here is from genome assembly GCF_048593235.1 of Sminthopsis crassicaudata. Classification (NCBI taxonomy): domain Eukaryota; kingdom Metazoa; phylum Chordata; class Mammalia; order Dasyuromorphia; family Dasyuridae; genus Sminthopsis; species Sminthopsis crassicaudata. The sequence continues at coordinate 478,002,239 of NC_133620.1, read as the reverse complement.
AGTTTTTGTGAAAGTGTCATGTATCACTGAGAAAAAAATATATTTCTTTCATTTCCTATTCGGTTTTCTCCTGTGGTCTATCATATCTACATTTTCTAAAATTTTATTCACCTTGTTTCTTGTTTATTTTGTTAGATTTATCTAGTTCTGAGAGGGAAAAGTTGAGATCCCCCATTCATAAGGTTTTATGGTCTATTTCTTCCTGCAACTCATTTAACTTCTCTTAAAAATTTGGATGCTATACCATTTGGTGCATATAAGTTTAGTATTGACATAGTATTGCCTATGCTTTAAATTAGATCTCATTTTCCTTTTGCTTTTTCTGAAGTAATGATTGTTATCTGTGAGGTTTTTTTGGTTTTGTGGGTGTTTTTTTTTTTTTTTACTACAACTGAAGCATAATAAAATCTGTTTCAGCCTTTTACCTTTACTCTGTGTCTGTGTCTTTGCTTCAAATGTGTTTCTTATAAACAACATATTGTAGGATTCAGGATCCACTCTGTTATTTGTTTTTATGGGTGAGTTCATCCAATTCATATGCACAGTTTTGCTTACTAACTGTATTTCTCCATTTTCTTTCACTCTATTTATACTTCTCTGTCTCTTACTTTCTGTCTTTCTCTCCTTCCTCCCTTCTTCTCTGTCACTCTCTTTCCTGTCCCTCAAAAGTGCTTTGTTTCTGACCATTTCCCTCAAATGGCTGTCCCTTCTATGAACTCCCTCTCTTGTCCCTCTTCTCTCTATATAGGGTAAGATAGATGTCTATATCCAACTGTGTATGTTATACTCTCCTTGAGCCAAATCTGGTGAAAGTAAGATTCAAGTGACACTCACATCCTCCCTTTTTTCTTCTCCACTGTAATAGGCCTTTCAGATCTCTTCATATGAGATAATTTATTTTATTTTACCTCTTCCTTACCTATTTTCCCAGTGCAATCCTCTTTCTCACTCCTTAGTTTTTTATATTATCCCATTAAATTCAATGTATACCCATATTCTCTGTCTATGAATACTCTTTGTAACCATTTAGTGATATAGTTCTTAAAAGTTTCGAGTATCATCTCTCTGTATAAGGATGTTTATTGAATAACTTACATTTTCTCGTTCCTTTTTAACTTTTTATGCTTCTCTTGAATATTGTATTTGAAAATTGAATTTTCTGTTTAGCTCTGGTCTTTTGATAAGGAATATTTGAAATTCCTTTATTTCATTGAATATTCATTTTTTTCTATTGAAAAATTATGCTCAGTTTTATTGGGTAGTCGATTGTAGGTTGTAATATAAGCTCCTTTGCCTTGAAAAATATCATATTCCAAGCCCTCTGATCCTTTAACATAGAAGCTGGTAGATTGTGTAATCCTGACTGTGGCTCCTCAACATCTGAATTGTTTGTTTCTGACTCCTTGGAGGTGTGTTTCATCTTCACCTGAGAGTTCTGGAATTTGTCCAGAATAATATCTGTATTATATATACATTAATATATATATTATACATACATATAATACATAATATACATGTATTTTACATATATAAATAATATTCCAAAGAATTTTTGCCATTTTTTTGTGCTTCCTTTACTAAGCTGTTGACTTTTTTTTCATGATTCTCTAGCTCTACTCCCATTTTCCCCCTAATTTTTCTTTTACTTCTTTTGTTTTATTTTTAAAATATTTTTTCAGTTCTTTCAGGAGTTCTTTTTGGGAGTCTGAGACCACTTCATATTTTTTTAAAGCTTTGTGTGAGGCACTTTGACACTTTTGTCCTCTTATGAAATTGTGTGTTGATCTTCCCTGTTCCTATAATAGCTTCCTATGATCAGGAGGTTTTTCTTTGGGTTCTTTTTTTGCCCATTCTCAGCCTATTTGATGATTCTTAAAGTTGGGTTCTGCTCCTGGAATATAAGGGTCATTGCTCAAGCTTTATGTGGTGGAGGCCAGAGGCCCGGTTACTAGCTTGTTGTGCTAGGCTCTCTAGACCTAAAGGCTAGCCTGCTGCACAGGGGTCACAGGGCCTTGGTTGCAGATCCATATTGGGGCTGGGGACCTCCCACTGGCGTCCTGTGGTGACACATCTACTCTTTTACTGGAGTGAAACAGACCTTTCCTGAAGTCCCTGTAAGTTATGTTGGACTGGAAAATTCTTTTGCCTCCCCCTTTTGTGGGTTCTGTCACTTCAGAATTCATTTGGGGGAGTTCTTGGAGGGGAATCTGGGAAAGTACAGATAAGTCCTATAGACAAGCCTTTTCTCTGTCACTTTTGCTCCACTTCCCATTTGCAGCTTTGATTTAATTTTTATTGCCAGGAGCCCTTCCTCTCCTGTGTCGTCCCAAAAGTGTGCAAGTGTGGTTAGGAAATGAGGCATTGAACAAATTGACCAAAGGGCCTAGAGGCCCTTTTTTCCTACTGTCTGAATTTCAATGGGATAGGTCAACCAAGTACAAGGACATGAAAGATTGAGTCTCTGCAATGGTGGGTATGCAAATCTGATGGGGGTGGGGATGGAACGGGGAGACAAGGTACTTTGGGACAAGAAGGATCTTCCTTCCTAGGACCTTCAGGCCTCACCAGGCAAGGGACATTTTGACTTTACAGGCCTGGCTACCCTTTTTCCCATGGTGAGTCCAGACCTCCCAAAGGAGGTCATCTTATGCTGAAGTCACACAGCACTGATGGTATATGCACATGTGTGCCCACACAGACACATGTACCCACCTCATACCAGCAGGAGCAGGGCAGGCAGTGAGGACTTAGGCTGGTGGCTGCCTCTGGAGCCTTGGGGCTTGAGCAATATGAGTCACTGAAGGCTCTGTGGGTGGGTTGGTATAGATTTGTGTCCCTCCCATGATTCAGCAGGCCACTGGATCAGTGGTGACTCAGAGCTGCCCTCATATCCAAGTGTGGATCACCCAGGAGACCAAAACTAGGGGGGAGAGAATAGGCCCTGCCTGGAGCAGTTCTGGGGCTTTCCTTCTGAGCAGGATGGTTAATCTGCCTTCAGACTACTCATCATGCTGGATGTTGAAGGGTCTGCACTAGGAAACTTCCCTCCTTTCTTTGGCCAAGTCCTTTGGGGTAGCTGATGGACACTGACCAGGCCCCCCTCCCATCCTACTGCTGAGATCTGGACATCTGAGGACAGTTTCACATATGGGAAGAAAGGGAGACCTTATATGAGCTTCTTTAAAAGAATAAATAATCATACCCCAAGACATGCCCAAACACTCATACTCACCAATAGGCATGCACTCCCATGCACACACTCTTCTTATAATTAAGGCTTTTTATTTACAAAGCATATGCATGCATAATTTTTCCAACATTGACCCTTGCAAAACTTTTTGTTCCAAATTTTCCCCTCCTTCCCCACACCCTCTAGCTGGCAGGTAGTCCAATACATATTAAATATGTTGAAATACATGTTAAATCCAGTGTATGTATACATGTTTATACAATTATCAAGAAAAATCAGATCAAGGAAGAAAGAAAAAGAAAAACTGAGAAAGAAAACACAATGCAAGCAAATAACAATAGAGAGAGTGAGAATGCTATGTTGTAGTCCACACTCAGTTTCCACAGTCCTCTCTCTGGGTGTAGAAGGCTCTCTTCATCACTGAACAAGTGGAACTGATTTGAAGGTTGAAGAGAGCCACATCTGTCACAATTGATTGTTGTATAGTCTTGTTGTTGCCGTGTATAATAGTCTCCTGGTTTTGCTCATTTCACTTAGCAGCAGTTCATGTAGGTCTCTCTAAGCTTCTCTGAAATCATACTGCTGGTCATTTCTTACAGAACAGTAGTATTCCATAGTGTTCATACACCATAATTTATTCAGCCATTCCCCAATTGATGGGCATTCACTCAGTTTCTAGTTTCTTGCCACCACAAACAGGCCTGTCACAAACATTTTGACACATGTGGGTCCCTTTCCCTCCTTTAAGATCAGTTTGGAATATAATCCCAGTAGAAACACTGTTGGATCAAAGGATATGCACTGTTTGATAACTTTTTGAGCATAGTTCCAACTTTTTGTTCTTCCAGATGAATTTTGTTATTTTTTTCTAGGTCAGTAAAATAGTTTCTTGGGAGTTTGGTATAGCACTAAAATAGATTAGCTTAGGGAGTATTATCATCTTTGTTATTGTCACTCAACCTACCCACGAGCACTTGATATTTTTCTAATTGCTTAGATCTGACTTTATTTGTGTGGGAAGTATTCTGTTTTGCTCATATAGTTCTTGAATTTCGCTTGGCAGATAGATTCCCAAATATTTTATCCTATTGACAGTTATTTTTAATGGAATTTCTCTTTGTATCTCTTGCTGTTGGATTTTGTTAGTGACATGAAAGAATGATGATGATTTATGTAGATTTATTTTGTATCCTGCAATTTTGTAGATTATTTCTAATAGCTTTTTAGTAGAATCTCTGGAGTTCTCTAAGTATATCATCATATCATCAGCAAAGAGTGATAATTTGGTTTCCTCATTACCTACTCTAATTCCTTTAATCCCTTTCTCAACTCTTATTGCTGAAGTTAGCATTTTTAATACAATATTGAATAGTAATGGTGATAATGGGCAACCTTGTTTCACCCCTGATCTTATTAGGAATGGTACTAGTTTATCCCCATTACATATGATGCTTGCTGATGATTTTAAATAGATGCTACTGACTCCATTTATTCCTATACTCTCTAGTGTTTTTATTAGGAAGGGGTGCGGGCAGCTAGGTGGCACAGTGGATAGAGCACCAGCCCTAAATTCAAGAGGACCTAAGTTCAAATCTGGTTTCAGACACTTAACACTTCCTATATGTGTGACCCTGGGCAAGTCACTTAACCCCAGCCTCAGGGGGGAAAAAAAGGAATGGGTGTTGGATTTTATCAAATGCTTTTTTTGCATCTATTGAGATAATCATATGGCTTTTGTTAATTTGGTTATTGATATAATCAATTATACTAATAGTTTTCCAAATATTGAACCAGTCCTGTATTCCTGGTATAAATCCTACTTGGTCAAGTACATCAGTATTATCTTGGGGATGATTTTCTGTAATCTCTTTGCTAATATTTTATTTATGATTTTTGAATCAATATTAATTATGGAGATTGGTCTATAATTTTCTTTCTCTGTTTTCATCTGACCTGGTTTAGGTATCAGTACTATGTCTGTGTCATTAAAGGAATTTGGTAAGAGTCCTCCATTCCCTATTTTTTTAAATAGTTTATATAGCATTGGAATTAATTGTTCCTTAAATGTTTGATAGAATTCACATGTAAATCTATCTGGCCTGGGGATTTTTTCTTAGGGAGTTGATTAATAGCTTGTTCTATTTCTTTTTCTAAAATGGGACTATTTAAGTAATTTATTTCTTCTTCTGTTAATCTGGGCAATCTATATTTTTGTAGATATTACTCCATTTCATTTAAGTTGTCAAATTTGTTGTTATAAAGTTGGTCAAAGTAACTCCTAATAATTGTTCTAATTTCTTCTTCATTGGTGGATAGTTCTCCTTTTCATTTTTGAGACTAACAATTTGATTTTTCTCTTTTGTTTTTCTAATCAAATTAACTAAAGGTGTATCTATTTTGTTGTTTTTTTTTCATAAAACCAACACTTAGTTTTATTTAGTAATTCAATAGTTTTTTTAGTTTCAATTTTATTGATCTCTCCTTTTATTTTTAGAATTTCAAGTTTGGTATTTAATTGGGGATTTTTAATTTGTTCTTTAGAAAAAGAAAAAAAAGCCTGTTTAGTTGCAAGCCCAATTTATTGATCTTCGCTTTCTCCATTTTATCCAAGTAAGCATTTAAAGACACAAAATTTCCCCTTATTACCATTTTGACTCCATCCCACAGATTTTGATATGTTGTCTCAATATTGTCATTCTCTTGGATGAAATTATTGATTTTGTCTATGATTTGCTGCTTCACCCATTCATTCTTCAGGATGAGATTATTTAGTTTCCAATTACATTTTGGTCTGTTTTCCCCTGGCCTTTTATTGAATATAATTTTTATTGCATCGAAATCTAAAAAAAATTTCTGCCTTTCTGCATTTGATTTTGAGGTTTTTATGTCCTTATATATGGTCAATTTTTGTATAGGTTCCATGAACTGCTGAGAGGAAAGTGTACTCCTTTCTGTCTCCATTTAATTTTCTCCAAAGATCTATTCGTATCTAGCTTTTCTAGTATTCTATTTATCTCTTTCTTTTTTATTTATTGGTTTGATTTATCTAGTTCTGAGATAGCAAGGTTTAGATTTCCCACCATTATAGTTTTGCTGTCTGTTTCTTTTTGCACCTCTCTTAACTTCTCCTTTAGGAATTTGGATGCCACACCACTTGGTGCATATAGGTTTGATATTGATATTGCTTCATTATCTATGGTACCCTTTAGCAAGATATAGTTTCCTTCCTTATGTCTTAATTAGATCAATTTTAACTTCTGCTTGATCTGAGATAAGGATGGCTACCCCTACTTTTTTTTTACTTCACCTGAAGCATAATAGATTCTGCTCCAGCCTTTTACTTCTACTCTGTATATATCACTCTGCTTTAAATGTGTTTCTTGTAAACAAGGTATTGTAGAATTCTGGTTTGTAATCCAGTCTGCTATCTGCTTATGTTTTATGGGAGAGGTTACCCCATTCACAATTACAGTTAAAACTACTAATTCTATATTTCCTGCCATCTTATTAACCCCAAATTATACTTTTCTCTTTCCTTTTCCCCTTTCCCTCCTTCCCAATATTTTACTTATGAGCACTACTTGCCTTAAGCAGTTCTCCTCCTTTAGATACTCCCCCTTTCTTATACCTTTTCCCTACTATTTCTGTTTCCCCTTCTATTTAGCCTACCTCTTCTCTTTTCCCATTTCCCCTCCCACTGAGATCTTACCTGTAAAGCTCACTGTAAACTAAAAAATCACCCTCCTAGATAAAGCTACCCAGATTTCTACCTCCTGGAGGCCCTTGCCTCTTCTTGGCTCTTTTCTTCCAACAAAGCCTTGCGATGTCTGGAAAGAGGGACAAAAGTTGTTCATTCTTTGATCAAGGAATTCAGAGCACTCTCCATTCTTTTCTTAAACACTTTGAGAAAAAAAATACATATTTGGATGCTAAATTTGTCTCTAAACCTGGGTTGGGGGCTGGAGGAAGTCCTCAGTCAGGGCCTGCATCTGTTGTCACTGCCTGGATGACCTGTTGTCTCTTCAGTAAAGGAATTAGATTGGACCCTATGACCTCCAAGACCTTTCCCTGCACTGAACCTTGTGATCCTTCACTTTGACCAGAGCCGCTTTTCAATCAAGAAGGGCCTGGGGCCTCCCTCAGTCAGGGGCTCTGGCTAAGCCACTTTCTCTCTGGGTGTTGGTTTACTCATCTGTTACTGGAAGGATTTGGTTCAGATGACCTGTGATGTTTCTTAGGCCAGGGCTGACCCTATGCTCCATTCTGTTGCTGCTGTTTGTTGAATAATGGCCTCATAACTGAAGTGGCAAGTTGGGGCCTTTCTCCTGATTCTTTCTGTCAGGAGTCTAGGACCCTCCTTTCAGAAGCTGATGAGGTCAGGCACCTTCATTGGCACAAGTGACAAGAAGGGCTGTCTTCTCAGCCCCTGGAGGTGCCCTCTCGTGGACAAAGTCAGAGGCCACTCTGTCCAGACAAGGGGCTTTTCTGGGCTAGCCCCTGCTGAGCTCTGGAGCTGGGCAGAGAAGGGCAGATCTCTCAGTTCCAGTAGGGCAGTAATGAACTGAACCAGCTCCATCCAGCAAAAGAACTCTGGGAGATGATTATGAACCACTACATAGAATTCCCAATCCCTCTATTTCTGTCCGTCTACATTTTTTATTTCCTTCACAGGCTAATTGTACACTGTTTCCAAGCCTAATTCTTTTTGTACAGCAAAATAACTGTATAGACATGTATACACATATTGTATTTAACTTATACTTTAACATATTTAACATATATTGGTCAACCTGCCATCTGGGGGAGGGGGTGGGGGGAAGGAGGGGAAAAGTCGAAACAAAAGGTTTTGAAATTGTCAATGCTAAAAAGTTACCTATGCATATAACTTGTAAATAAAAAGCTATAATTAAAAAAAAATACAATGGAAAAAAAAAAAAGAAGAAGAAGGGCAGGTCTCAGCTTCAGCCCTCGTTGGCCTGTAAGGTTGTTGCTGGGGCGTAGAGGCAGATCCAGGTGTGCTGCATGAGTTCCTGAGGAAGCTAGGCTTGGGCAGGCCAGGCCCCAAGCCCCAAATCCTCTCGTGTTTCATCCACCTCAGGAAGTTCTCAGTGAAGTTTCAAGGCAAAGGGGATCTAATTAGCATGGGTCCCAAGAAGGGCGTGGCCTGAAAGGAGGGGGCCCAGATAGGAGGACTGGCCATGGCTGGGATCTGGAGAGCTCCATAGAAAGAGGATGGTGGGCCGAGAAAAGCCCTCTGCTTACAACACCAAGGAATCCGGGATTCGGAGTCATAAAAATTAACATCTTACCATTCAGTGGGAAAGTCTCCCTCCCACAATGAATCCTCTCCTCACACTCCTCACACTGAAAATCGCAGCCTGGTAACCATGGCTTCAAACAACTACATTCACTTATTCAAATCTTGATTGAGTACCTTTTTGTGTCAGATACTTGTGCTAGGTGCTGGAAATACAACATCCAATTCTTCCTGCCCTCAGCAGAGACTAACAGATGTCACAGCATCTCTCCTAAACATCTGTAGCCACTCCTCTGAACCTTTTCTGAACTCCTACCCTACTACTGTTTAGAGCATAATCTTTTTTTTTTTCATTCTCTCTTTCACCCCCCACAATCATTGGCTAAATCTTGTTTCTGTTTCTCTTGTGGTTCTTAGATCTCTCTCATCAATCTAGTGTAGTCGTTCCTCACCGCTCACCACGTGCCAATGACCACCTAGTTGTCTACTCTGCCTCCATGCTGGTCTGTCTTCCATCCCTGTCAAAGAGTTTCGGGAAGTTCAGTTCTAGAAATTTCATCCCGCCCCCAATTCCGTAAACCCCAGCTACTCCCTTTGACCTTTAGGAAATGGCAAACCATTCTGGTCTCTTTACCAAGAAAACTCCAAACGGGATCTTGACACAATTGAAAAATGATTGAACAATAACAATAAACTTCCATTTGCCTTTTAAATAAGGTCCTTCCCATGTGCCCCCCACCTGCATTTCCAGTCTCCCTCCCCTTTCTTTCTTTTCCCTAAGTCTTTGGTTCAGCCAAACTGGACTTGGAGCTTACTTCCTCCTCGCCTCTGCTTTGTGGAACCTCTTAGGCCAGATGCCAATTTCTAGGCAGAGTTTTTCCTGATGCCCCCTCATCCCTAAACCCCCTTGGGTTTGTTCTGTATCTACTGGACTGACCTAAGTTCCTGCTGCCTCCCCTGATAGGAGGAAGGCTCCTAAAGGGCAGGGACACTTTCATTTTTTCCCATTCCAATGTGTGCCATACTTAGGGACTTAATAAGTGGTTAGCTGGCCTTCCCTCGGAGTTTCCCTTTCAGAACCTAAGAACGCTCTGGCTTTGGGATCCGCATCAGCAAGCCAGAAACCCGATCAGTAGAGATGGGCAGGCCCTTGGAATGGATCCCAGCATGGAAACTGGGGAGGAAGGATACAGCCTCGGGGGCCGGGGAGGAAAGGTGTGGAGCTGCCAGGACTGGGCTGGTGGGAAGGCAAGATGAGGGGAGGACAGACTCTTTGGCGCGGCAGCCCAAGAAGAGGGAACGGAGAGCTTTGGGCCTTGGACAAAGTCTGATGTTATTGTTGCAGCGCACTCTCCCCCAGGCTTCCGAGCTTGAAAGCGGCTTAAAGTGGAGCTCACCCACATTCCCCAAGGTGCTTCAGGAGGAACTAGAGAAACTTGGTTCTGCAGCGACACCTGCTGACAAAAGCAGGGATTGCCACGAGCTTGGGGATTAGGGCTAGCAGGGGCCCCTTTATACTGAGGGGGGAAACTGAGCTTCAGGGAGAAACAGGCGCCTGCCAAGGCGCATCAGTCCAGTGGAGCTGGCCATCCGAGAAGGCCACAAGAAGATCTGTTTCCGGAGCAAGGGGCTGTCCTGTGGAGGCAGAGTAGATAAGTTCCCCTGCCTTTGTGGTCCCATGGCTCCCCCAAGGCAGGGCCTGTGAACTTCACTTTTAAAAATACCTGGCTAACTCTGCCTCCCACATTTGGCTTTCTCCGTTATTCTGCGTGTTTAATTCGGGGCCTATTAAAAACATGATTCGAAGAAAGGGCCCCACATCAAGGGAGTCCAGGGCTGATGGTGGAGGAGCCTGCTCTGGTTGGGCATTGCGTGCTAGCCAGGGACCCCCACGAGCACAGGCTCAGTAGAAGGCCGGAACTGGATAAGCCCTGTACAGGAAGAATCCGGTGCTCTCTCTGAACAACTCGAGGCCCTGGCTCACCGTCTCCCTAACAATCTTTGAGAGACACAGCGGGGATAAACGTAGAAACCTTGATGGAGAGGGCACGTGACAGGAACAAGGCACCACAGCTAGGTTCTTCACAACTCTGCCGTGGGTGACAAGTACCTTTGCCACTGACGGTTTCTGTCCTCGACGACCCTGTGACGATCGAGATCTTGTTATTGCCAGTTAAGGTGAATTGGAATGTCAAAGTATGATCTGTGCATTTACCCTGGAAGGTACTACAGCCACCTGGAGGAAATTGTTGTTAATGTAACAGTAGGTTAAAGAGTAGATTAATAAATGGAGATTGCAAAGCACGTCTTCCCCTGGCCCGGATATTCATTCACACTCTTGCTATTCCCTGGGGCTGGACTCCAACACCTGGTAGAGAATTTCTGAGTGTCCCCACCTCCTGTTCAAGGGAACAAGGAAAGGGATATCAACTCAGGGACCAATTCACTCACAACCCTTCCTGTGGTCACAGTCCCTCCCAGCAGGAAGGGGCGTCTGAAATCATGGAGCCCAACCTAGCTCCCAAGCAAGGCTGCTTCCATGGCCCTGAGATGGCCATCTTCCTTTGTGTACTTCCAGTGACCAGGAGCTCACTACCTCACAGGGAATCTCTCTCCCCAGAACTTCACCCAGCTTGACTTCTTGGAGCAGCACGGAATGAACATAATCTCTCTTTCCTATTTGGCTCTTCAAACATCTGTAGTGGGAGAGCACAGAGCCAGAGGCTACCAGCACCCTAAGGGCACAACCTCAGCTGCCAGAAACCCTTTTTGCAGAAAAAGAAAACTGAGGTACAGGAATACCTGGTGATTTCCCAGGGCCTTACAGCCTGTGACAAACATGTAAAGGACAGGGCTGAAGACCATCCGGGAGGGTGTCCCAGACACTCCCAGCATCAATCACTCTCTGGCTGTAGCTGTTCAACCAAGGCCATAAAGGCCATATCTGAGGACTTCTTAGACTTTCTCCTGAACACCCTGGTCCCATGAAAGCAACTGAAGCAATTTGACAGGATTTGGGGGGGGGGCTTTGGGGACAGCTCATCTCGCCTTCCATCTGCGGGGTTTGCTCAATATCTGAGGTCAATTGAACAGAATGAGCTTTGGGGAAAAACAACAACAACAACAACAACAAAACCCTTTCAAAAATATGGTGGAGCTCCTACTTGGTCAAAGCTGGTGGTGGAGAGCACAGAGGTAATAGGGAGACGTCCTAACCCCTTAAAAGGCAGTGTACTTATTCCAACCTGTTTGGGGGGGCATCTGGTCCCTCCAGTCCCCACACTTCCTACCTTTCTAGCACAGATCCTGACAGTTATGTTGGGGAAAGGGACACACAGGTTGGTCTCGGTGGCCCATACTTCGGCTGCAATACTTGGATCCCCATTCTTCGGTGCTTGACCTCTCCTCTACGACATGCTGTCCCTCATTCTGTCCTTCCTGAACGTCCCTCCCAACAGGATGAACTTGCTTGTTGCTAAGCTCTCTGGTCTTTGCAATGAATGATCATAGCAAGATTTAGGATCCTGAAGACCATCTATTCTGAAGGCCTCATCATATAAATGAGAAAGTTGAGATCCAGAGAGCTTGGATTAAGGAAGAAGGGAGAAAGGGCTTCCTTCCTCTCTCCCAGGTGGAGACAATGACTGCTCTTTGATTAGTTAAAGCCCTGCTAATTGAACCGAGCTTGGGCTGGCAGGCTGGAGAGGGCCACTAAATTGCTAAAGACCCTGGCAGTGGTGGGAGTAGTCCCACTTTGGGAAGTGTGGATCCTGGAGGGCAGCATTTTTAAAACCCTTCTGGAGAAACAGGGAAGAGTGAATAACAGAGACCAAGGGTCAGCAGCAGTAGATGGAAGACTATTTCCCCTGCCGGAATGTTCTACTCCTTATCTCCACCCCCAGTTTCTTTGAAGTCCCAATGAAAATCCCACCTTGTACTGGACGCCCTTCCCAACCCATAGTGCTTCACTCCGGTGCTTTCCCTCGCTGATCATCTCCAATTTATCCTGTCTAGAAGTTGTTTGTACATATTTGCTCACTGGTGATCTACTGGATGGCATCCCTAGGCGAGGGTCCAGTGTGTCCACATGCAGCTGATCAGACCGAGAGGAGCCCAGAAGGCTCCGCCAGGGATCGGGCGCAAAGAACCCAAGAGAGCAGTTGGGTGGATTCTCTAAATTTGTGCACCTCACGTTTCTTCGGAGCTACTTCAGTTCTGCTTTACTCCTAGAGCACAGTGCCCGCCCTGGTGTGGACACGCCATACTGGGCTGCCCACTTTACAGGGTGCATGGAGAGGAAATGCTCTACCCAATAAGAAACACTTGGAGCACAGCTTTTCTGTTGGAAAGATCATAAATATATTTAAGAACAGAACAATGAAATAAATAGGGTCTTCTACATAGGGAGCATATGATACAACATAAATACATTCCTTAGACAAAGCAGAGGATGGGGCGGGGTCGCTAAAAGGGCAGAGAGCTCCCCAGAGCCCCACATCTTTCCTCTGACATGACAGAGCTCCCCTTCCCTGTGACAGCATCACTGCAACCAGGCTGGCTCAGATGGGCTCAATAATGGAGTGAGGAGAACATGAAGAAATATCTGGGAGTACGAGGAAAGGTGATAGAAGCGCTTGGGAAGCAGAGGGGCCTCCAGCAAGCACCTCTAAAGGGAGAGAGGGCAGGGGTGAAGACTGCGGGTGTGAGCCTGGGCAGGAGATGTGAAGGGACAAGAGTGTCTGGGCAGGAGGGTCACAAATGCTTGGGAAATGGGGTGGCCTCTGATGTTGAGGGTCAGAGGGTGTTCACCTGAAGCCACTTGCTCTCACTTTAAAGAGGAGAAAACCCCAAACCAGAAAGATGGAGTGTTCCCTCCAAGTCACAGGGGCAGGAAGGAGCAGAGGCAGGGTCTGAACCTTGGACCTTCAACTCCCAATCCAGCACTTTCCATCGCACCGCACTGCCTTGTGCTTGTCCCCAGTTGCCCTGGGAAGAACTTCTTGTGTTCCTGCCTCTTCCACTCACTGTGTCCCAGATTTCTGGGAAGAGGCAGATGGAGGCTGTGCTCTCCATGTTTCCTTCTTCTCTGTGAGGGGAAAGAGCAGGAGGGCTCCCAGCCCTTTCACCAAGGGCCAGATGTGCGCTCCTCTCCTCTCCTCTCCCCTCCCCTTGTGGGCAGCACACTTTCACTGTCTCTGGTCTGTGGCTAAAGATGATGGCCAGCTTGCTCTGCCTCCCTCTCCTCACCCAGAGAACCTTCCCAAGATACCATCCTGGCCGCGTTGCTCCTCCTGCATCCTGGATAAAACCAGCCAGCTCTGCACATCACTACCCCTCCCAGACTTCCTCAGGGATCTTACTTTCCAGCCAAACTGGATTACAAGCAATTTCCTGACCTTGACGCCATGGCCCCCGTCTAAGCCTTTGAACAGCTTGTTCCCTGTACCTGGACACCCTCCCTCCTCACCCCTGCTTCTTAGCATCCTCAGCAGATCCTGCACAGGTACATGCAAAGCTCTCCCTGATTTCCCGGAATCAGTATTTCATTGTCTGTGTCTGTGGAATATTCCACAGCACACCCACATAAAGCATACTCTTCCCGAGGACAGAACCTGGTTTGGTTTTGTGTCCCTTTGGACTGATGCTCTCATCAGTAGAGGGAACTCCTGTAGTAACTGCCTCCCTGGAGTAAATTGCACCTGCCATGCCTGGAGAATTTCGTGGGTCTCAGTCCACATCGCCAGTTCCACATAATGTTTAGACTATGTCAGAGGCCTTGTGACTCCCAGCAGTCTTCTCTCCAGTGGCTTTCCCCTTGTGTCTGGTAGAGAAGGTACTTCACCAGGGCAGAATGGCAATGGGTCGAATTTCCGGGGGTCAGAAATGGAAGGCCATCTGTTCCCCCCTCTCTCCAGACGCCTCCTCTGCCCACATGTGATTTAGCCACATATTACTGGCCCCTAATGTTATCCATGGTGAGTTCTTCCTGCTGAGTCCTTATCTCAAGTGGCTGAGGAGGCTGGAAAGCAGGCTGCAGATCACTGGGGGAATCCCCAGTTTTTCTAGGGGGTGACCAATTTTGTGGTCTCACTTTTGGAAAATAACAAGACACCTTTCTACCTGAAGGGCACTTCTCCTAAAGCACCATGAGGCACCCAGGCCCTGCTGAACACGGGCTCAGAAGGCCAGCTCCGTGAGACGGGCGCCTTCCTTCCCCACCGGCACAGTGGGCCCTTCAGACCTGACCGTGTCCAGAAGCTTGACTACGAACTCCAGCGTGGAGCAGGCCTTCCTCTGTGTGTGTGCTGAGCTGCGAGGCTGCCCTTTGAGAGCGAGTCCCACTGAGGGCTGCTGCCCCTTTTCTTAATGAGGAACCGTGACCGGGGAACAGCACAAACCAAGCCAGAAGGCGCCCAGCTCCACTTCCTTCTGCCACGTACCAGGAAAGACTCAGGAAGGAATCTGCCATCTTCTTTGTGGGGGGGGATTGGGGAGTAGGGGGCTCCTGCCCACGCAGGCAGGGTGTGCTCTCCTCCCAGCTGGAGGAGTCAGTAAGAGGTCTTTAAGGTGCTACATGGTGCCCAGGTGCCCCTTCCCCTTTGTAGCCATCCAGAGTCATCAAACCCAGGGGGCTGTCCTCAAGTGCAGCTATTCCCAGGGCTCCTGGCAAGGCGGCCCAGGCCCAGGCAAGGTGGGTTGTGGCTGCCCGGACTCAGCTTATTTTCAGCCTCAGCACCCTGGAGAGCGGCTCTTTGGCACTGGAATACATGAGGTAGGAGCCTGTGGTTGTGTTGAAGGCTTCCCAGTCCCTGCAGCCGAAGGTTGGGAGGTGGTGAACGGCCACGAAGCCTTCGTAGCCTTGCCACCTACAAGAGGAGAGGGGGGAATCAGGCCCCGCCATGGGGGCGCTCGCCACTGACCCAGAGTTACTAGGAGGAGCTAGGCTCAAGCTCAGGCTCAGCCCCTTCCTCCCTGTGTCACCTCCCCCTCCCAGGTCTCAGCCCCTTCCTCTGGAAAAGAAGGGGATTGGGCTGGGCAGCCTCCAAAGAGCCTTCCCTTTTTTAGTCTCCACTCCTCATTCTTCTGCGATTGGATCAGGCCCAGGGGCCGCCATATTGACATCCCAGGGACTTGTCCATGGTCACTCTGCTAGGGTATCACCCAGATGGGCATGAACTCTGGCCTTCCTGCTTCTTGGGCTGCACAGGGGCCCTGCTGAAGGTTCAAGGACAGAAGTGGAGAGAGGGAGGGAGGGAGGAAGGGAGAGAGAGAGAAAGAGAGAGAGAGAGAGAGAGAGAGAGAGAGAGAGAGAGAGAGAGAGAGAGAGACAGACAGACAGACAGACAGACAGACAGACAGACAGACACAGAGAGACAGACACAGAGAGAGAGACAGAGAGACAGACAGAGAGAGACAGAGACAGAGAGAGACAGAGACAGAGGCAGAGAAAGACACAGAGAGAGACAGAGAGACAGACAGAGAGACAGACACAGAGAGAGAGAGAGACAGAGACAGGCAGAGAGAGACACAGAGAGAGACAGAGAAAGAGAGACAGAAAGAAACAAAGGCCTGATGGTATTGGGAGACACACAGTGAGAGAAGGAAGAATGGGGAGGGAGGTCCCTCCAGCAGCCCTCCCTCCGATGTGACTTTAAAGGCTGCTGGACTGGGAGCTGTCTGCCCAAATGCTCTCCCAGCCTCCTCTGGGCCTTTTGGGCCCCTGGCGACCAGGGAGCTCAGCTTAGACAACACCTCCTCCCCCAGAGCTTAGCCCCGGCTGGTACGAGAGGGCTCTGAGTCCGGGCCCAGCTTCCGCCCCTGCCTGCGTTCCCCGCCTCATCAGCCGAGAGGAAAGCCCCATTCTTGCTCTAAGGAGCCTCTGTAGCGGGAGGGGGCGTAGGGGTGTGCGGGGCGCCCCCCTGTCCCCTGCGGCCGCAGAAGTCAGCCCTGAGAAGCCGGCCTCCCCTGTGGAGTCTGACTCCTGGCCGGGGATGCTCTTTCCCCATCCCAACTGCAGAGGGAGGAGGCGGCCCTGGAGAGCCGGTCACCCTCCTGCCATCCTTTCCGGGCAATAACCATGGGACTGTCTTTGGTCCTTGGGTCAGTTGTGTCCAAGGCGGGACCCAGATCCAAGACCCCGCTGGGAGCTGGGAGGAAGGAGCCCGGGCAGGGACCTCCACCTCTCTTGCTTCCACTTGCTCTGAACTGTCAGGGAGAGGCTGGTGAATGAGGTCAGGAGATGGGCTCTGCAGGGCGGGGGTCGCGGTGTGGGGAGAGCGGGGGTCGCGGTGTGGGGAGAGGGGGGTGGTAGGGGGTACCTGTATATAATACTGTTCACGGAGAAGGACTCTCCATCAAAGGAGTTTGCGACGACCAGGAAGTAATCTTCTCCCACAGAGAAAAACTCCCAGTCCAGAGCACTGCAGAGAGAGCACAGGGCAGTCAGGGGGGGGGGGGGGGGCAGCGGCAGCCCCTCCCCCAGGGGCCTTATTGTGAGCAATGTGGGAGGAGGGTGGCGCCATCTTTGGAAAGAGGAGGCGGGTCTGGGTCCCCGCAAAGGACGAGCCGTTTCGGTTAAGCCCCAGGGCCGGCCGAGTCGCCTTGGGTACCCACCCGCAAGTGCCCGGGCCATGGATCCATGGCTTCCACCAAGGGACAAATGAGCCCCTCCATCTCCATCCACGTTCGCCCTCAGAATCCCGCAAACTGCGGGGGGCGGGAGCGCAGCTTCTGGGGGCTGGTCCTGACTTTGGCCCTGGCCGGGCTTTGGCCGCCCACTCCTCAAGTCCAGAGCCGGACAGCTCCCAGAACCAGGCCACGGGCAGACGGGGGTTCGGGGGCTCCTGCACGGGAGGCCGCGTGGAACAGCGGAGCCGGGCGGACCGTGACTGAGCGGGTGAAAGCCCTGGCTTGGCCCCGGGAGGCTCTCTCCTCCAGGGGACGTCATCCTCCGGGACAGCCCGGGAGGTGCACAGGGAGCGCTCTCCTGAGCGGGGCTGGTGTGGGAACCCCCGGGTCACACAGACGGGGCCTCTCCCACAGCGCCCCCCGCCTCGGGGCTGCCCCCAGACCTGCCCCCCCGCCCCCAGCCTGCGGCCCGGCACGGCCCAGGGACCTGCCTGTAGGTGGGAATGTCTTGGAACTTGACGAACATCTGGGCGGTGACGTTCAGCTCGTAGATGACGGAGTTGACGGCGTAGGCGTTGGTCTGCGCCCCCGCGTCGCGGTCGTAGCTGTGACTGTTGGCCACGGCCAGGAACAGCCGCTCCCCGATGTGAAAGACTTCCCAGTCTGCAGCCCCGAGGGTCTAGGGTCAAAGCAGAAGCGCCCGGGGGGCGGAGGGAGGCTCGCGGGAGCCCCCAGGTGACCGGAAGGGGCTGCAGCCTCCAGAGCCCGTTATTGGGGCGCCCCTCCCGACCCCACTTTCACCCGGCGGCTGCGGGGGCTCCCTGTTTCACCCCTCGGCCAAACGAGCAGCCCCCAACATCCTGAACCAGGAGGGGCGGAGCAGCGGCCCGGGGGAGGGGCATCGGGACCCCGGAAACGAGCCGGGCGCCCCTCCGTGCTCACCCTCGCTCCCTCTGGGCCTCTGCCTCCTCCTCTGTAAGGGGGAGCCCGGAGCAGACAGGTTATGGGGTCCCCCCGCCCCAAATCCTATTCTGGAAAAAAAAACTTCCCTTAGGAAAAATGCCACTTTCTTCCCCCACAAGAGGCCAGCCTGGCGTCCACAAGAGGGCGCTGCTTTCCTCCACTATGCCCACTGGTGGGAGCCTGGCAGCGGTCCCGCTCACCCCAAACGGGCCACACCTCCGCTCCCGAGGGCCGGGACCCCCGAGGGCCGGGACCCCCGGCTCGTTCGCTCACGGAGGACGGGGCTTCCAACAACTCGGACATGACCTGGGAAGAGCCTCCCAGCAACCAACGGGAGATGTGCTCTGGGACATCAGAGCCGGCCAAAGTGAGGGGAGAGCCTCGACCAGAGACCCGCGCGGGGCCTCGCGGGCGGCGCACAGACGGGGCTTCTGAGGACCGGGGGGCCCTGAGTGCTCCGGGGCCGTGGCGGTGCTGGGGGGTCCGGGGAGCGGCCTCCAGCCTCCTCCTGCAGGAGCCCTCTGGCCCCGGCCGTTATTTCCCTGTACATAGGGATCCGAGCCTCGTCCCCCCCCCCCCGCCCCCGCCTGGGAATTCCCCCAAGCCCCTTTATCTCCGGGGAATCCCGTGTGCGCGGCCCTGAGAGCGGCGCGGACCGCCGGGTAATCCGAGCCCCGAGGCCGCGGCGGCGGCCAGTCCGGAAGCTCGGCCCGGGGCGGCGCCTCTGACAGAGGCCCGGCTGGGCGCTAAGGAAGGCTGGGGCCGGTCCTCCTCCGGGCTGCCGTTCCCCTCTGCGGCGGCCCGCCACGCCCTCCTGGGACGGGCCCGGCCGGAGCCTCTGTTGGCCCTTGGGCTTGCTCCGGGAGCGGCCCAGTTCTTCCCAGTCCCCCTTGGGGCATCAGGCCCGTAGCGGCCGCAGAAAGCCAGGCGCCCACGCCCGGGAGGAGCGCGTTTCACCTGGTGCTGGCGAGGGAGCCCGAGCTGAGCAAAAATCGGCGCTGCCCGCGCGCCTGGAAACCCGCGGGGCCCAGAGGAAAGGGGGAAAGGATCCTTTGGAGAAACGGCTTTTCTAAAGGGCAGAGTGACTAAGAGGGGGGATTCAGGCAGAAGCCCGAGGCTGCTCGCCCCCCTCGCCTTCCCTCCCTCCCGAGCCTCCGCCTTTGCTGCCACGTTTGGAGGAAAACCACCAGCTATGTCTACACCGCCAGCTGCTCTTCATGTCTTACAGGAAAACCACCAGCTATGTCTATACCACCAGATGCTCTTTATGCTTTGGGGAGAGACCAGCAGCTATGTCTACACTGCTAGCTGCTCTTGATGTCTTACAGAAAAACCACCAGCTATGTCTATACCACCAGATGCTCTTTATGCTTTGGGGAGAGACCAGCAGCTATGTCTACACTACCAGTTGTTATTCATGGCTTGGAACAAAACCACCAGTGACTGGGAGTATCCCCAAGGATGAGTCTTTAGGGAAGCTTCCCACCAAACAAGGGCACCTTTGCCCACCTCTGGGGCTGAACCCCTCCCACATGGGGGGCAGAGGGGCCACAGAAGGCAGGAGCCCTAAGGAAGCATGTCTGGCTCCAGCGAGGCTGTGGCCCCAAAGAGACCCCAGAACCAGGCTTACTGGGGGGTTTCCTCAGAGGCTGCTGCCTGGGGAGGATGCCCACCTTCATCCCCTGGCGATGTGTACATGTGGGGAATCCCCCCAGCTCACTGCAGTGTCTCTTTTAGAGCTTTCCAGTATTAAACTTACAACATGACCTAAAGTGTTAATGGCTTGATGCCCACTGAGACTTTGGGGCCCCCATGTGTGTATTTTTAGGGTCAGGCCTGGGGAAATTTGAGAAAAAAGACTTAGAAAGAGCTCGGACCTCCAATCAGGGACCGGCGCTCTGGGGAGAGAGGGCCCAGGAGGGGCTGCCCAGGGGGCACTGCAGCTGACACGGGGTGGGCCCAGCGGCCATCCCCAAAGGCTCCAGGCGAAGGAAAAATGGGAGTCTGTGGTTGCCTGGGGAGGGCACGGGCATCCCTTCCCGGCACCAGGCTGCAGCCAGAGCTCTCCCTCAGCCTTTGGCCGCCCCGGGCCCATCCTGCCACCGATCAGAGACCCTTGCCCGGTCCCACGCGTGCCGCCTCCGGGAAGCCTTTCTCCCAGAAGCGGCGACAGCAGACTATCTGAGAACATGAGTTTTTCCCACCTGATAGCTCAGCATGTCAAGGGGAGCCGCCCCTCCTGGCTCTGATCCCCCACCCCCACCCCCCAGCATGGCTTCTGGCAGGCCCTCCTTCCCCTCCACAGGCAGAGACTTTTCCCTAATGAAAGCCAGAGCTCCGGCCAGTGCAGAAGCGTCTCTGCGGCCCAGCAGAGGATCCCGGTCCCGCGCCCGGCCCACCACGGTCCCTCTGGACGATCCCAAGCCTGTTAGTTGCTCATCAGATCAGGGAGAGACAGGACCAAGCCCAGCCTGCCAAGGAACCCCCGCCCAGACCAGTTTCAAACATCGAAGTTCTAGCCAAGCCCTAAAGCTGCCACTCCTGAGCTTGGCGGCAGGAAGCAGGGTGGGATGGAAGCTCCCGGGTCCCCAGGCCAAGGAAGAACCCTCTTCTGGGAGCCTGGAATTTCCCAGGGAGGAAGTCTGCCTTCCCAAGGCTCCAAGGAAAGCGGGATGGATTGAGGAGGTCTCCAGAAATGAGCGTATGTGGGGGCTGGGCAGCAGCTGGCAGCCCTTGCTGATGGCAGAGCTGCAGACTGGCCAGCGGTTAGGCCAATAGAAGGCTAGTAGTGGTGGAGGACCACTGCGCAGCCCTCGCCGCGGCCCTGCCGGCTCTCCTGAGGGGGCTAGAAGTAAAGAAGGCAGAAGGAGGGCTAAAAGCCAGTGCCCCCCAAATGCCCCACAGCGGCTGGGACAAGCTGGGCCCGTTGGCAGGTCCACGAGGAGCCAGACAGCCGACCGCATTGGGTAGTCTGAGCCCAGCAGGGTTAACTTGCCGCCCCTCCTCTAGCCTGGGGACTGGGCAGGATGCCCACGAACCAGGACAAGAGCGTGCCCATCCGTTTCTGGCTGAATTCAAAGGCTTTCCAGCTGGCTCTGGATCCGGCTTCCCCAAATCCTTGGCTGGCAGGGAAATCCTGTTGCTTCTGAAGCTCCTTTGCCCGCTGTGCCACTCCTCCGGTACCCCTGGCACCAGCCCAGCCCCAGACCGAGCGGTGGCTGCTGTAACTGGCACCCTGTCCCCCTGTGCCTGGGCCCTCCCTCCCCCTGCCCTGCTGGCCTTTGGGCTCACCAGTGAAGCAGAGGGCTCCGGCCCGTCCAGCCATCTGTGGACCGGGTCTGCACGGCCCTAGCTACTGTGGGCCACAGAGAGACCCGGGGCAGCTGCCTGGGGGGGAGGTCCGGCTTCACTCCCCTCCGCTCTGTCCGTAGGAGCCGGGTAGGTCCAGATTTCATTTTCCCCCTCGAGAAAGCGGGGGGGCCGGGATGACTCCACTCTCAGTCTCTGGTCTTCGACTCCCTGGGATGTCCCAGCCGAGCCCCTTGGGCTCCGGGAGCTTTGGGCCCGTCTGCCTGTGTGTGCGTGTATCCGTGTGTGATGGCAGGCCGCTCCGGAGCGCCGGCCACGGCCGGAGCGCCGGGCTGTCCCAGATGAGCAGCCGTGTCCCTCTCATCGCCCGCCATCCATCGTTCAGCTTTCTCGAGAGGTTTTTATTATGGGGTAGGAACTGGAGAGTCTGACGGGTCCCTCCCCCATTGAATTTTCTAAAGAAACCCAGAGTCCGAGACAGGTCTGCTCCTTGCCAAGGCACCCCCACACCTTCCCCCTCCCTGGGCCACTTGGGAAGAACAAAAGTCGCTCAATTGTTCCATTTTGAAGCTCCATGGATGAGGCGTGAAGGAAGATCTGTCCTCCTGCGCTCCCTTACAGGTCTTGGACCCCGGGGGCGTCCCGCTGCCTCCCGTGGGTCAGGCCGGCCCATCTGGGTATACAGCAGGCACTCACTGAGTGGAAAGAGCTGGTTTTCAGAAGGTGGCCTGGGGAGGTGGCTGGGGAAGACTGGCTGCCCCATCTCCTCGCCTGGTTCCGTCTTTGCTCAGGCAGCAATCCTCATGGGCTCAGGACCAGAACAGGATATCCCACACCGGGCCAGCCTTCCTGTCACGGGGGTCCCCATCCTTTCCCTGCAAGCTGTCAGGGCCCCCTTTATCTCTTCTCACCTTCAGGGGGGCCTCCCCTGCTAACTCCAAAGCCCCAGAGCGCCTTCTCTCATGCTCCCCACAATGGGCTGGCTCTTTACTATGACTGGACTCTTTAGAGGGTGGCCATTTCCCCGCTCCCAGGGGCGCCCAGGTTTCCTCTCCTTGAAGCAGCCAAACACTCCCCTTGACGTGGCCACACTCAGAGAGGGGCAGCTGCCCCTTAGGTGGCCAGCACCAGGCCCCTGAGGCAGTACGCCCTCTCCCCCACCTCCCATCTTTATTCCCTTCAAACTCCAGACCCCCTGGGCCTGACCTTTCCCCTCCAGAGCCCCATCCCCATGCTGCCCATGGAGGACATTCTCAGGGGCACTGCCTGCAGGGCACTTATCCAAGGGGCAGCTTTCTTGGGAGGGTCATCAAACTCTGGGACCACAGCCCCTCTCAGGTGGGGGCTTGCAAGTGTTAGAGAAGTGGTAGTTGATAGGGGTGGCGAGGGAGTCCCGGAGACCCTGGAAGCACTGGCTAAGGGGGGCCTGTCCCCTCAAGACCCACAAGCAGGACCCCCATCCTTGTGACGGAGCTGATTAGGGAAGAGAGGATGCAGCCTCTAGGCCTTGGTGGCTCTCCCTCATTTTAGGTGGATATCCCATTCCTATGTTGCTGGAGGGCTACACTGTCTGAATGAGTTCAAATCCAGCTTCAGACACTTACTAGTCATGTGAGCCTGGGCAAGTCACTTCACATCCATTTGCCTCAGTTTCCTCATATGTAAAGTGGGACTCATTACAGCACCTTCCTCCGGAGGGCTGTGAAAATGCTATTGTGTCGGGAAGAAGCAGCCCGGGGGAATAGCCGGGGATCCTATTCCATCTCCTTCTGCCCCAGGCAGTGGATGGAGCCATCCACTGGGGAGGGGATCTGTGGGGCCCAAAGAGGGAGCCTAGCTGGGAAATCTGACCCCGGAGTGCACCCCACCCTCTCCAGGCGGCTTGCCACCCTGCCATTGGGACGAGGGGGGCAGCTTCCCTGCTTGGCCAGCTTCCCATTAAGATGTAAGTGCTTCAGTAAACTGGGACAGCATCTTTACAGTTAAAGGTTCTGACAAAGGCCTCATCTCCAAAATATACAGAGAATTGACTCTAATTTATAAGAAATCAAGCCATTCTCCAATTGATAAATGGTCAAAGGATATGAACGGACAGTTCTCAGATAATGAAATTGAAATTATATCCACTCATATGAAAGAGTGTTCCAAATCACTACTGATCAGAGAAATGCAAATTAAGACACCTCTGAGATACCACTACACCCCTGTCAGATTGGCTAAGATGACAGGAACAAATAATGATGAATGTTGGAGGGGCTGTGGGAAAACTGGGACACTGATGCATTGTTGGTGGAGTTGTGAAGGAATCCAGCCATTCTGGAGAGCAATCTGGAACTATGCCCAAAAAGTTATCAAACTGTGCATACCCTTTGACCCAGCAGCGCTACTACTGGGCTTATATCCCAAAGAAATATTAAAGAAGGGAAAGGGACCTGTATGTGCCAGAATGTTTGTGGCAGCTCTATTTGTTATAGCTAGAAACTGGAAGATGAATGGATGTCCATCAGTTGGAGAATGGTTGGGTAAATTGTGGTATATGAAGGTTATGGAATATTATTGCTCTGTAAGAAATGACCAGCAGGAGGAATACAGAGAGGCCTGGAGAGACTTACATCAACTGATGCTGAGTGAAATGAACAGAACCAGAAGATCATTATACACTTCAACAATGATACTGTACGAGATGTATTCTGATGGAAGTGGAAATCTTCCACATAGAGAAGAGCTAATCCAATTCCAGTTGATCAATGATGGACAGAATCAGCTACACCCAGAGAAGGAGCACTGGGAAATGAGTGTAAACTGTGAGCATTGTTTTGTTTGTTTTTCTTCCCAGGTTATTTTTACCTTCCGAGTACAATTCTTTCTTTGCAACAACAACAACAAAATTTGGTTCTGTACATCTATATTGTACCTAGGATATACTATAACACATTTAACATGTATGGGAATGCCCGCCATCTAGGGGAGGGGGTGGAGGGAGGGAGGGGAAAAGTTGGAACAGAAGTTTTTGCAAGAGTCAGTGTTGAAAAATTACCCATGTCTATGTTTTGTCAATAAAAAGCTATAATAAAAAAAAAAACTGACAAAAAAAAAAAGATGTAAGTACTTCGAGGCACAGCCCTGAGCACACAAATAGGGGCTTATTAAAGGCTTTTCCATTCATTCATTCATTCATTCATTCAGCTGAGCCATGGCCCCTGCACTCAGAAGAAAAGAGACAGAATCTGTGACCATGAAGAGATGGGGAAAAGACCATCAAGGAAACATCAGAAAACACACAGAGGGGACTCCACCCGTGGACTTAGCTCCCAGCCGAGAGCCTGGGTGCTCTCTGCTCAATAAAATGATCAATAATGATAAGTAACAAGCCTGGTCGGGGAGGCCGCCATCCGGGGAGCGCCGGGGATGGGGAGGGGACCAGGTCTTTGTCTCTTACCGGGAAAGACTGGAAGAGCCGGAAAGAGCCGAGGAGCCAGACGTAGGTGTGGGAAAGCACCTTGGTGGACGTGCCGTTGAAGGTGTTGGCCACCACCAGGAAGGAGTAGGGCCCCACGGTGAAGAACTCCCAGTCATACGCGCCCGAGGTGGCCACGGTCTGGTTGGTTTCGAACAGCCCCGACCTCGGGTTCCACTTGTAGATGACGCTGTCGATGTTGTGATTGTCCCCTGGGGGAGGAGGAGGGAAAGGCGGTAGGAGGCGGGTGTCCCTGGAGGCTCGCAGGGAGTAGCACATGGGGGCAAACAGGGGGTTTTCATCAGGAGGGTTCATGTGGACCCCCATGGAGCTGAGCCCCTCCTTCCATCTCATGCCCCCCAACCCTCTCCTTTCCTCCTCTCCAGACCTTCCTCTTTCAAAAACTGCCTCCTCCAGGAAGTTCTCCCTGTTTATCCCTCCCATCCTGGTAGAGTCCTACCCTTCCTCAACTTTCATCGTGTTATTACCATGTGGGTCCCTCCCTGTCAAGGAGGGAAGCCCCCGAAGGGCCGCAGTGCTCCTGACGGAGTGGAAATGAGTGCCTCAGTTTCCTTAACTGGAAATCAGCTCATACATGCCCCCCCCCCAGCCAAAAGCGGCTCCGCTGGCCCCTCAGGTGTTGTGAGACTGCACTTTTGACAATGTGACACAGGTGGTGAGCAAGTTGCCACAGTCACAGGGAGCTTGCTTCCTCCCCCCTCAGCACAGGGGGCTCCCTTCCTCCCGCCTTGGGGCAGTGAGGGCTGGAAAGGGCACCTCCCCGGCCCAGCCCCCAAGCCTTCCGGCCTCCAGGCTCACTTTGCCATCCCTGGGCCTTCACTTCCTCATTTACACAAAGAGCCAGCGAGGTGGCGCGGCCTGGAGCCAGGAACAGCTGCCGTGGGCTCCAGCCTCCATCCCGTCCTTGCCAAAGAACCCTGGCCAAGTCACATGACCTCATCCCTGCGATGAGGGCAACACGGATGGCCCTCCCAGAGCCGGGCATGCTACGGGCACGTAGTGGGTGCTTTAGGAGTGAGCGTTGTTTATTTTCATGCTCTCAGAGGCTGCCGCGGGGCTGCTCTGGCTGCCCTGGAGCTTCCTACCTTCCCGGTGGTTGGCCACGGCCAAGAAGGACTCCCCTGCGATCTCAAAGGCCTCCCAGTCCCGGGCACTGTGAGTCACGATCCGCTGGTAGGCGACGAACTTGAGCTTCCTGGGGCTCCACTTGTAGATGACCGAGAGCTCCTGCCGACCCTTCTCTTTGGGCTCAAAGTTCGCCACCACCAGGAAGATCTGAGAGGGAACAGACAAGGATGGGTCCTGAGCCCCCTTCCCCCGTCCGCCCCCCCCACTTCTGAAACGGAGGGAGACCGACTCCGGCTGACCGTGGAGACCTGCGTCCAGGCAGCAGGCCCCGGGCACCTCCTCCTGCCCCCACGCAATGACCTCTGCCCGGGACATCCTGCCACCTGTCGCCTGTGGGCAAGGACCCCTTTCTTCAGGGTCACACACACGCACAAGCTCCGTTAACCCCAAAGGCAGAGCAAGACTGAGGGCTGTCTGGGGTGGGGTGCAGGCCTGGGGGGGGCAGCGCTCCGCCGAGCCCCAGGCGCAGGGCACACCCTGATGCACGGGGCACGCTGCAGCCAACTTGTGGGCCTGACTGGGGAACGCCAACATGCCTGCCTCCCAAAGAAGGAGAGGCCGCGGGAGCCCTGGGGCAGAGCGAGCCGGGGCCTGCGCTGGGGAATCTGTCTCCCCGTGGCCCTCCCCCACCTGCTTACGCACACACAGCTGGGCTTCCCGGCCTGGCCGGGCTGCACACGTCTGGAGGCCCGAGGTGCCTCACCTGTCCCCTCTCGGAGGGGAGTGGGCCGCTGGGGACAGGGAGGGCAGGCTTCAAGCTGGGGCTGAGAGACGGGCCCGGGGGAATCGGAGGGGGTTCTGGGCCAGCCCTGAGCCCACCCGACGGCCACTGGGTCCCTTCCGAGCCTGAGAGTCTGAACCAGACAGTTCTGCCGGGGCCGACAGCATCTCCGACCTGCTTCCGGCTGCGGCTGGTCTCGAGGCAGGCGGAGGTTCTCCTGTGCCCATCCTGGCCTGCCCGGCCCCGCTGCCCACCCCTCTGCCTCGTGGGCAAGCTTGAGTCGGTCGCCTTCAGTCTCTCTGCCTCCTCCCTGGTGGCCCCAGACAGAGGGCAGCAACGGCCTCCCCGGCCTGCGGCACACCCCCTTCTCAGCCGGAGCTTTCTTGCTTTCTCCTGCCCCCTGCTCTCATCTGAGACGCCAGGGACCAAGCCGCAGACTGAGAGCCCCAGCCGGGGCTCGGCCCCAGACGCCGGCCAAAGGGTCAGAGAACCCGGCCTCAGAGCCCAGCCCGAGCGGCGGCAGAGAGGCTGGACCGCAGAGCCAGCACAGCTGTGGCTTGGGGACTGCCCCCCCCCCCAAGCCAGCGAGAACATGGGTCTGGTCCCCAAGGACCTTCTTCCCACCTTGTATTCCCCGAGCCCCACACCTTGGAGTCCTGGCGACTGCCCTTTCTCGCCAGCCCCGGCCCACCTTCCCCTGCCGGTCCAGCCCTCCGCTGCCCGGGAGTCTGCCTCCTTCTTGCTCTCCTCTGCAATCTCCCAGGACCTCCCCCATGGTGAGAAGCACCTCCCCGCCAGGAGAGGGGAGAGAGCAAGAAGCAGCGTGCCCTCGAGGTGGATGACCCCAGGAGGTCCTTCAGACTCAGTTTCCTCAGCTGTCGAATAGCAAGCAGTGACCCCAGGGGGTGTCGTGGGGACAACATGAGTTCCTGGATATAAAGCGCTTCACAGACACACCGTCTGGTCAGTAGTCTAGGTATCTCTAGCTCCAGGCCGTACTTTATCACCATCTCTCCCCCCTCCTGCTCAGTCCTTCCATCTCCTCATTGCTGGTGCCTCGTTTCGGGCCAATGAGTAAAAAGGGTCCCCCCGCCTGTCCAGTCCAGCCGGGCGTCCACGAGTAACGGGCAGCCCCAAGGGGAAGGCGCCAAGGGGAGGCTTGAAGACTCTGTGCGATGGCCACGGGCAAGTCAAACCTTTAAGCTTAAAATTCAAACCGACATTTGCAGGACCCGAGGGCATCTCGCCCCAGAGCACACACGGCCCGGCCCTTCGGGGTGGGAGCTCCCAAAGCCCCCGGCCCCTCCGGGAAGGGTCGGACTTGGAGAGGTCTGGAGGCGGCAGAGGCTGGAGAAGGAGGGAGCATCCAGGAAAGGCCAGAGAGGGGAGAGAAGGGCGGGAGGGGCGCGACCGTCTCCTGAGGCCAGCCCACATGGGACAGAGAAGCTTCCGTGACTCGTCCAGGTGGATGACGGCTCCCTCTCTCCAGTGACTCATGTGGGCACGGAGGCTGCTGCCTGAGGGAGCCCTGAGAGCCCTGCCAAGGATGACTAAGTCCTGGGCAGGGAGCTAAAGACCCCGGGACACAGGTGGTGTTCTTATCTGTGGCTGACTAATGGCCAGGGTGGCAGGTGTGAGAAGGCAGCAGCTGTGGAAGGAAACCATCTCGAGACTGGCACTTGAACCTCAGGCTCCTGGCCAGGGATGGAGTACGCCTTGGGAGCAAGCAGGGACTGGCAGCCTGGCGCTGACTGGGTGCCTCTCAGATCGAAATGCGATGGAAACTGGGGAAGAAACACGCCCACCTCCAGCCACCACTAGATGCCATAGAAAGTGCCACAGAGAGTCCTGGATGCCACGGAGAGTCCTTGGACACCACAGAGAGTGGCTAGATGCCACAGAGAGTTCTAGGTGCCATGGAGGGTCCTGGATGCCACGGAGAGTGGCTAGATGCCACAGAGAGTTCTAGGTGCCATGGAGGGTCCTGGATGCCACGGAGAGTGGCTAGATGCCACAGAGAGTTCTAGGTGCCATGGAGGGTCCTGGGTGCCATGGAGGGTCCTGGGTGCCATGGAGGGTCCTGGGTGCCATGGAGAGCCACCCAAAGCTCCATGAGGCAGATTCCAAGAAAGCAGAAGAGAGCAGATGGGGCGGGGAGGCTTGTACAGGTTGGGCAGAGTTCCAGGGTCGCTCACGCTCTGCACGTGTAGAGAGCCTTGATCCAGGGGACAGTATGGTCAGAACGAGGAGAGGCCGGACCACCTGATTGTTGTCAGTGGCCTTGTGTCCACCTTCTGAGATCTGTCCTGCACTGTGAGCCCTCCTATCGGGGATGCGGAGAAAGGCCCAGGGGCGTCGCTATGTATCTGCCGACGGGAACACCGTGGGCGACAAAAGGAGGACCCAGAAATGGCGCGCTGTTCGGGCGTTCCAGTCCTAGTCGACTCTCCGTGGCCCCACTGGGGGTTTTCTTGGCAAGGACACCAGACTTTTTCTGGCTCATTTTATGGATGGGGAAATTAAGGCAAACATGGTTAAGTGGCTCACCAAGGGTTAGTTAAAAAAAATATATAATAATAATAATAATTTTCTGAGCACAAGATGGACAAAGGCATGAGAGATATTCATTTGAAAAAAAAATCAAATGCAGTAAACGTTAGGCCAGAGAAAAGCGACCCCTTCCCCGGAGTCTTTGGGCAAAATGGACACTCCGCCCAAGTGTGGGGGATTGCGGCCATATCTGAGATCCTGCGACTGGCCTGGTTGAGAGGAGCTTGGACCCGGCTCTGCGATCTCTCCCTGCTCCTCCTCCTCATTGGACTCGGCTCTGAGATCTCTCCCTGTTCCTCCTCCTCATTGGACTCGGCTCTGAGATCTCTCCCTGTTCCTCCTCCTCATTGGACTCGGCTCTGAGATCTCTCCCCGCTCCTCCTCCTCATCGGACCTGGCTCTGCAATCTCCCCCCCTCTCCTTTCCCAGGAGCCCTTTCTGTGGACAGCTGCTCTCCAGCCAGTTCACCTGCATCTCGGGGCGCCACCTTCTGGGCTCTCACTAAGCACTGACCTGCTGACCAGGGTTGGGGTTGATCCCCTCTTCTCTGCACCAGGGACCCCGAGGCTGGATGCCACAGGGAACGGGCTTCACAGATCAGCCCTCCAAGGGGCAGATGGAGGCGTGGCTGTACCGGCTCCGTGTCCAGAATGGGGCCCGTGGAGGCGAGGCTGTTTTCTATCAACACTCTGCACTTGAGGCTTCAAGCTTCCCCTGCCTAAGGGCCCCAGGACCATCACCCCATCTACACCCCCCCCAGCCTCAGCCCTTGGCTCTCAGCCAACTGGAAATTCTTGTTTGACAGAGTCAAGGATTTATGATGCTATTTCTAATTAAAAAGGTGAGAATAACTTGGGGTGCCTTGGGGTCGTAAGACCCTGGAAAATTTCAGACCAATATAGTCCTACATGTCTCCTCTGCATGCAGACCAATCTGAACACAAGTCCAAAGAGCCACCTCTACTGCTTATTCCTAAGCAACAGAAATAAAATAAAAATGAAAAAGCCAAGCTTGGAAGCCTTTGAAAATCTCTGAGTATCAGAGGTAGAAGGATTAATAAGAAGCTATCGCCCTGACTAAAGCAGGGTACTCCAACCAACTAAGTTACAGGGATTAAGACAGGAAAGCTCTAACTGTGTGTGACCTCAATATACTTTTCAGACTTACCCAAATGGAAATAAAAAATTAACAAGAAAGAAGTGGATCTCATATCATTACACACCTGTCAGATTGGCTAAGATGACAGGAACAAATAATGACAAATGTTGGAGGGGCTGTGGGAAAACTGGGAACACTGATGCATTGTTGGTGGAGTTGTCCTGAAAGAATCCAGCCATTCTGGAGAGCAATCTGGAACTATGCCCAAAAAGTTGTCAAACTGTGCATGCCCTTTGATCCAGCAGTGCTGTTATTGGGCTTATATCCCAAAGAAATACTGAGGAGGGGAAAGGGTCCTGTATGTGCCAAAATGTTTGTGGCAGCTCTTTTTGTAGTGGCCAGAAACTGGAAGATGAACGGATGTCCATCAGTTGGAGAATGGTTGGGTAAATTACGGTATATGAAGGCTATGGAATATTATTGCTCTGTAAGAAATGACCAGCAGGAGGAATACAGAGAGGCCTGGAGAGACTTACATCAACTGATATTGAGAGAAATGAATAGAACCAGAAGATCGCTGTACACTTCATTGTTGTATGAAGATGTATTCTGATGGAAGTGGAAATCTTTGACATAAAGAAGATCCAACTCACTTCCAGTGGATCAATGATGGACAGAAATTACTACACCAGAGAAGGAACACTGGGAAGTGAATGTAAATTGTCAGCACTACTGTCTATCTACCCAGGTTACTTACACTTTCGGAATCTAATACTTAATGTGCAACAAGAAAATGGTATTTACACACATATATTGTATCTAGGTTATATTGTAACACATGTAAAATGTATGGGATCACCTGTCATCTAGGGGAGGGAATAGAGAGAGGGAGGGGAAAATCTGGAAAAATGAATACAAGGGATAATGTTATTTAAAAAATGCGTATATACCGTCAAAAAATGTATAATTATAAAATTAATTTTAAAAAAAAGTGGATCTCAATAGGATTTTTAGAAAAGCTGGATATGATAAACCTCCAGCAATTACTGAATGGGTATAAAAAGAACTATACATAGTTTTCAGTTATGTGTAGCACCTTGAAAATGCTTACATAATACATTAAAGCAGGCCATAAAAACCTGTTGATGGAATTATGAAGCAGTCCAATCATTCTGGAAATGAGGCTCTGAAAGCTTCCCTTCCACCCTCAGGACACTGCTAGCAGGTCTACATCCTCCAAGACATCGAAGAAAAGGGAGGGACGTAGAGGTGCACAGATATTTATAACGGCTTTGGGGGAAAACCGAGGGAGTGCCCATCAGTTGGGGAATGGCTGAAGAAATGGGCAGGGAGTGTGACGGAGACAATGGCGCTGTAATCAATGCAATCCGGAAGGGCTGCTGGGGTGTGGTGTGGACCGGCACAGAGTGAAGTGAGCAGAACGACGCACACAATCACAACATTGTCAGAACGAGCATTTTTGAAAGCTCTGCAACCTCTGATCAACCAGAAGGTCAG
Organism: Sminthopsis crassicaudata; assembly: GCF_048593235.1. Classification (NCBI taxonomy): domain Eukaryota; kingdom Metazoa; phylum Chordata; class Mammalia; order Dasyuromorphia; family Dasyuridae; genus Sminthopsis; species Sminthopsis crassicaudata. Next base: position 477,970,399 of record NC_133620.1, on the reverse strand, counting down.
CCATGGACCCCAGACGCCAGTGACAGAGAGATGATGCCCTAAAGCCCAGATGGTGACAAGCATTTTGGGCCAATGTTCTGCTTGTCTCTTACAAGGACTTTCCTGTTGTTCCTTCCTCCAGATAGGAGGGAGAGAAATAAACCAAATATCTGTTTATTTTTTAAAGTAAAATTTAATTTTAAAAAGCAAGCTCCTGGGGCAGCTAGGTGGTGCAGTGGACAGTGCACCAGCCCTGAAGTAAGAAGAACCTGAGTTCAAATGTGGCCTCAGACATTTAACATTTCCTGGCTGTGTGACCCTGGGCAAGTCACTTAACCCTAATTGCCTCAAAAAAAAAAAGTGAACTTCAATAGGTCCCCTTTAAATCATCTCTCTCCATGTTCTTGTTCCCATATAGGGTAAGGAAGGGAGAGAAGACAAAATAATACCCCCCCCAGAGGCTCAATTATGTCTTTCTCTGGCAAGAATATAAGGCAAGATCATGGGCAGATAGAAAATAAAGTCTATTTAGAGCACATTTTATCTAATGGAGGAGGAAACGTGTTCTGGATTCTTGCTAGCTTCCTACTGAATTTAAAAGCTCTAGAGACTGGACAGAAGGGAACGAGGGAGACACTGATATAAAGTAGAAGGAAAGGATGGGCCCTCCTGGAGAGTTAGAGGGCAACCCGACACTTTGGTGAAATGGGCAGAGGACGCCCCCCCAGCTCCCTGCCCCCAGGCCGGCAGATTCAGGAGATGAGCACCCCTCTGCCCCCCCAAACACCCCAGTGAGCCCTTCCCCGCAGACCACAACCAGCCCCTGGGGCCAAAGGCACGGTCCCTGATGGGGTTTGTCGTCAGCACCCACCTTGTTAGGGCGCACCCTTCGGACCACAGGAAGCCCCCCAACGTGACCACTGGGCCCCAGGAAGCGGAGGCGCTCAGACCCCATTACCTTTTTTCCTATGGTGAAATATTTCCAGGCCTGAGCTTGGTGAGTGGGGAGGTTCTGGTAGGAAACAAACTTGCCGTCCACCCACTTGTAGATGGTGGAGCTGGCCTGGCGGTTGGCGGCGGCCGCCAGAAGCCCCACGTGCGGGATGGTGAAGACCTCGATGCCCATGGTCTCCGACGGCGTGGCCAGGCTCTGGTGCTCCTCCACGTAGTCCAGCTTCACCTTGGCTTGGGCCGGAAACAGAAGCAGTCACCGGGCGGGAGGCGGACTGTCTGGTCCACGGGGAAGCAGCAGGGGGCCCGGAGATGAGGAGCCGGTCCCAGGGCTGCCGGGCTCAGGGGAGGCCCGTTTGGATGGGAACAAACAGGGAATCTCTAGGAGAGGGAGTGGCCCCCACCCAGTGCGATGGGAGGAGTAGAGAACTGGGGGCAGAGAATGATGCATCTGAAAGAAGGAGAGGAGAGAGGAGGGAGGGGAGGGAAAGGGGGAGAGAGAAGAGGGAGGGAAGAAAGGAGGGGGAGAGAGAAGAGGGAGGGGGAGGAAGGGAAATGGGGAAGGGAAGGGGAGAGAGGGGGAAAGTGGAGGGGGAAAGAGAGGAGGGGGAGAGAGGAAAGAGTAGAGAGAAGAGGGAGGGGAAGAAACAGGGCAGGGGAGAAGAAGCCCAACTCATTGCTCTATTTGTTTCCATGATTGTTTGGAAGAAACCTGGGCATGGGGCGAGGGAGGAAGCCCCTCCACTGCCCCTTCCCCCCTGCCCAGGCAAACCTCCCCAAATAAGGACAAGGACACAGCCTTTCCCGTCCCAAGCCCCAGTTCTGAGAAACAAGGCAAACCCGCAAGAGGAAGGCGCTGACCACTGGGTGCCGTACTGAGACAGCTTTTCGTCTCAATTCCCTGCAAATTTTCAAAATTAGGACCCAGAACCATTAGCGAAGGTTTTCAAAGGATCTCTCCCTTCCCCTGGCTCCTAGCCCCGAGCCGCTCTGGCTGCCGGGCCCAGCCTGGCCTTCCTCCCCGGGTTTTGGGTGGGAGCACCCCGGGCCGCCCCGCTCGCTCACCTTCTATCATGGACACCCACTCACTGCCCACACACAGGTAGAGGCCCCTCCGGGAGACGTCGAACCAGAACCGGGCGTGCTCCATCCTGGTGCACTGAGGACGCGGGCCCAGGGTCACTTTCATGTCAGTCTCTGAACACAAGACCAAAGGAGTGACTGACCCCCCAGAAAGGACCGTTCTTGGGGGGCGAAATTAATGAGCACTTTTAGAAATAAACTTGTGAGGGCTCTGACCCTGGGGGGTCCTGGGGGGGAGGTGGGGTGCTGGCTTTAGAGTCAAAACCCCTGCCCTCCTGTGAGACCCCAGCCATGGGAGCCCCTGTTCCTGCCTCTGTGGCCAAAATCATGGCGCCCCTCCGGCTCTGAGGCTGCTGCCCCTGTGGGAGCTGGGACAACATTTCTAGGGTCAAGCCCTGCTTCAGAGGACCCTGACTGGTGATTTCCAGGGCAGTGGGCCCGTGAAACGCCATTTGCCATTTTGCAGAGACGCTCCCAGTGCGGACGCTGCCCGGCCCAGCCTCCGATACCTTTTGTTCTTTTTGTCCTGCCACATTGTTCAGTTCTATCGAGCTCTCACCCAGGGTGGCACACGGGCACACGTGGGCACATCTCCACCCATTTCACCCCCACAGGTGGTCCCACACCCCACCTGCTGTGGTGATCACTGAGCCACTTTAGGCGGCCATGGGGCTTGGAGGCCCGAGATCTATGGAATCGTCCTCCAGTCCGGCGGCCCACCTTGGACGCTGACCTTTGGGCACTGAATCGCTGACAGGGTTATGACCTTGCCCACAGATCCCACATCACACCAAAGGACAGCCCTGAAGGGGCAGTCAGAGGCAACTCTGGAATCTCTCTGAACTCTTTGGCCGTGGAGACTGCGTGGAACAGAAAAGTGGCCGCCCAGCCCGGGCCCTCCAGCAGCACAAGGACCCCCAGGCAACCAGCCCGGTGATCCAGCCCGGGCCCTCCAGCAGCACAAGGACCCCGGGAAGCTCACCATAGGGGTACTGGAGCACCTCATCTTCGGGCATCCCTGCAAGGTCCTGCAGGACTGAGGGGATGGACAGCACAGTAAGCTGAGCGTTCCTGCTGGGGCACATCCGGGAGGTGGCATCGGAACCAGGAAGCAGGACCAGCTGCCTCAGCAGGCCCTGGCAGAAGAGGGAGAGGGGCCGGGAAGTGGAAATGCCATCATCCGCCATGGGCAAAGGGGAGGAAGGAAGAGGACATGTTGGTCTTCTGGTCCAATGGGACTCTATAAGAGTGAGTCAGGGCTCAAAGGGGGCGAGGGCTGCTCCCGGGCTTTGGGGTCCCATCCTAATTCGAGGTGCCCCACTGCCATTTCTCAAGAGCTCCTAAGGAAGATCATAGTCCAGATGTGGAAGGGACCCCAGAGAGCCCCCATTAGACAAGGGGAGGAAGGGAGGCCCAGGGAGGAAGGGGATTTGCTCAGGGCCACACAGGATTCTAAGAAGTGTCTATGCAGGATTCGAACTGAGTGGTTCCTAGCCCCAAGTCCAGATGCATGTTGGGTATTGACGGCCAAGGGACCACCATAAGCAGTGGGGAGGGGTGGTCCCAGGGGGCTCATGGCAGGGACGGTGGCCCCCCTCACAGTCTGCCTGTTCTGCCTGGGACCTCATTACATAGTGGCCCAGAACTCATTTAAACAGCAACCCCTCCCCACTGCTGCCCACTTCCCATCCAGCTCCGAAGGTCATCTCTCCAATGGAGGCCACCAGCTGATCCAAGTCTGCCTGGCACCAGCTCCCTTTCCACCACATCCCAAGGGCCCGGCTGTCCCCACAGTCATGGGAGGACCTCTCGGCAGAGGGCCTGAGAATCGGGACCGTTGGCATGGCCGTTGTGGGGCTGGCACGAGCGTGAGTCGCAGAGACAAGCCTGTCCCATTTGGCCCAGCGGCAGGCCCTGATGTGTTCCAAATACCTAGTTGCAGGAACGCCCCGCAGGGAGCCCACTGGCCTTTGGGCCTGAGACAGGAGGCATGTTCTCCACGCCCTGCTCATCTCCCCATTGCTGCCCGACTCCCTTCTCTGAGAAGCACACGGCAGGACTGAGGGCCCCAGGGCCCGAGCTCCTCCCCAGCAAGGCCGCCGAGCTTCCTCTGACAGATTTCTCCGGAGACGTGTGCCCGAGGATGCCCACCGCATAGCGGCTCCTCCAGCCCTGCTTTGGGTCGCACCATGCCTCACCTCCCTGGAGTCTGAAAAGCCCCACAGGGCCTCCCTGCCCACAGGGACCAGCTCCCATTCAGACAAGAGCAACCAATCACACACAAGTACACATCTCTGCCCCAGAGCGGCGGCTCCACCCTGGATGCCCCTTGCAGGAGACGGGTTGCAGCCCTTCAGTCCTTCTGCCTGCTGGCCCCTTTTCCCTGCACCAAAGCCACTGACTTCCCTTCAGCCTCATGTTTGGCATCAGTGACCAACAGAACCCAAGGCAGGACACGTGTCCATCATCTCAGAACCCCAGCACGCCCATCCCCAAACACACACGCCCACATGCACAAACACATGCACACTCACACAAACGCACACTGACAGACTCACACACACAGAAGCCAGCACCAGCACAGTCAGACTCACAGGGAGAGGTGTTTGTGGACCGATGGCTCTCCCCCGGCTGTGTCACCGTCCCCTAATGATCGGCTTCTGAGGGAAGGGGCCACAAACAACAACAGGGAAGAAGGTCCGGCCTTCCCTTGGGCCATCCTCCTGGCAGGAGGGATATAAAAGCCCCCCAGGCTGAGCCACCTTCACAGCAGCCCCACAGCTTCACTCACACCCACACCCACACTCACACTCACACCCACAGACACAGACACAGACACCAGCCCCATCCCAGTGAGGCTCCCGCACCTCCCTGCATCAGGCACTCAGCCCCTCACTGACACCCGTTTCCCGGTCTCTGCTGTCAAGGCACCCACCCACCACCCCCACCATGGCAGACACCTGTTTCTCCGGGCCTTGTGTTCCCACGGCCTCGGCCGTCTCAGTCTGTTCCAGTGACGTGAGCTGCAGCAGCAGCAGAGTCTGCTTGCCCAGTTCTTGCACCGGCTCTTCCTGGCAGCTGGACGACTGCCCAGAGAGCTGTTGTGAACCCGGCTGCTGCCCGGCCCCCTGCTGCCTGGCCCCGTGCTGCACACCAGCCTCCTGCCTGACCCTTGTGTGCCGGCCAGTCTGCTGCGTGCCCGCCACCTGCCAGGCGGACTGTGAATCAAGCCCCTGCCAGGCTGTCTGCACCTCCTCCTGCTCGCCATCATGCTGCCAGCAGTCTTGCTGCCAGCCCACGGGCTGCGGGTCTTCCTGCTGCCAGCAGTCCTGCTGCCCAGCCCCTTGCTGCACTGCCTCTCCCTGCTCGGTGCAGTCCTGCTGCTGCGTCCCCGTGTGCTGTAAGCCCAGCTGCTGCATCTCCCTGCCTGTGTGCTGCAAGCCCAGCTGCTGCATCTCCCTGCCTGTGTGCTGCAAGCCCAGCTGCTGTGTGACCACAGCCTGCTGCCCCACCCCCTGCTGCTGCCGCCCGGCCTGCTGCGTGCCCCTCGTGTGCCGGCCCGTGTACGGCCCGGCCTCCTGCTGCACGCCCGTCTCCTGCAGACCCTCTTGCTGTACCATCACATCCTCCTCCTCTTGCTGCTGCGCACCCTCCTGCTGCCCGGCCGCCCCCTGCTGCCGCCCCGCCTCCTGCGTGTCCCTGGTCTGCCGGCCCGCCTGCTGCAAACCCGCCTGCTGCGCCCCCAGCTGCGGCCAGAAATCTTGCTGCTGAGCACAGGCTGCTGCTCTCTGTCCCCCCGGCTGACGCCCTCTGTCTCTCCCCCACCCCAGGCCCCACTTCTGCGGGTCTCCCGGATCCCTCCCCGGGTATCAGCCTCAGCAGCTCACCGGCCACCCCCTCACCTGACAGCCTGCTTTACAGAGATGGCACAGATGCTAAGATGAAGCAAACATCTCCACCAGCAGAACACATGTGGGGTCTTCCAAACCCTGGCTGCCCCTGGGCTCGGCACTGCTTGCAGCCCCCTGGCAGGCTCTCTCTCATGTCAAAGTGCCTGGGGATGGCCTTGATCATGGCCTGCCTGCTAATAAACAGCATCAACTCACTTTTCTGGCCTCTCACTCGTCCTGTTTCCTCATCTTGGGCCCAGCTTGGAAAGCAGGAGCCTCATGCTTACACAAGGCAGCCTGAGGAGCCCATGAGACCCCAGGAGTCTGTGCCCAAAGTAACGGCATGCCACACACACACACACACACACACACCTCTCTATGGTCCTGCAGAGCTGGGCCCGGACACATCGCACCCACATTCTGCCCCCTGACTTTCAGGCCATAATTCGATTGCCTTAAAATCTTTCCCCTGTGTCCGCCATCACTGTATCCAAGCACACCAGCGAAGAGGCCAGCTGCCACCAGCACAGAGCAGGAGGGAACCTTCACATGCGCTGCTTAGGAAGGATGCCCTCGGCACACGTTTCTCTAGAATGACTCCCAGGCGCGCCAGGTTTCTGGCTTCCAGCTCGCTAGGAATAGTCCTTTAGACATGAGGGGATCCTCGACCAGGCACTCGCACATCACAAATGGGCCTTTGTGTGGCCTTGGAGACCCTGAGGCCTTGGGGTCCTTGGTCCCCTGTAGAATGAACTCCAGAGCACAAGGAACACCTTGATCCATGTACTAGAACACATACTCTGTGTAAGGGGTCCCTGGCAAGGAGCGAGCCTTGAAGCCATCCAGCAGAGTCCAGAACGGGCCATGAGAGGCCATCCCCTCAGGCCACCTGCCCTTGCTTGGAATGATCACTTCTGCCCTTCAGGGTCGACCTTATAGAGCCACCTGCTGATCCAAGTCTGCCTGGCACAAGCTCCCTTTCTATCACTTCCCAAGTGCTCGGCTGTCCCCATGGTTGAAGTGCTCTACTCTAAAATATAATATTCTCTGAGAGCAGGTTTCTTGGGGACCTTCTAGAAGCAGCCTTAGTTTCAGTTCAGTGTAATCACCCCAAATACAGCCAGGTATTAAAGTCCAAATCCTTTATTTTCTCCTTCAAAGCCTGTCTCTTTTCCTGTGGCCTAGTAAGCTTTAGCAGAGGCCAATCTCTTGACTTGGTTCCAAGAGCTCTCTCTGAAATCTGCAGCAGCACAAAGGTGGAATCTAGAATGAATTTGAATCCACTTTTGGAGAGTGGGCTTGTGGGCTTCTTCTTATACATGCTCTCTAAAGGTGTGAAGTCTAATGTGTGACTCCAAAAACAAAAGAAAGGGGGAGCCACAGGTAACCCTAGAGAACTTCTAAATTTAGTTCTCTATGCCATTAATTTTCTAATTTTTGACAAAGATGCACTGGCTCTGGCAGACAGGTTTTATAACCCACCAGAAGGGCAGTGTCCAGTGCGAGCAGCTCCACTGTCCTTAGATAATCGCCAGGTGATGTGGAGAGACCCAGAAAGTGGTGAATGGAAGGGACCAGATAGGTTAACTGCCTGGAGGAGAGGGTTTCCTTGTAGTTTTTCAGATGGAGAAGGAATCAGATGGGTGCCAACGAGTCATATTCGTCTTGTCCATCAGAGAGAGACAGAAAAAGAGAAAGACCTCAAAACAAAAGAGAAAATCTAAGAAACATCTGACACTGAAAGAGCATGGCTAATAAGAAGACTGTTAAAGAACTTTAAAACCAGCAGGAATCATTGGATTTCCTAACACAAGATGAGACTATTGGAGGACTTCAAAACTTGCAAGAATTATTTGATTTTTGGCACATGAACTAATGGACAATGGACTTATGGACATTTATAAATTCTCAATTTATGATTATTTGATCATGTTATTTGTTACATACTTCTAGCACGTGTTACGTTACTATGTTACTATGTATTTATGTAATTTATGTAATTATGTGTAATACTTCCCATATTGATGGATTTATGTTTCAAGGTCATGACCACCCTATGTTCTAAATCAAAAGAAAGGGGGAGATGTAAGGTTCTTACTAAGTGCTAAGTTGGTACCTAACAATTCTCTAGTTCACACCTTTTGGTTCCTGCCTTTAAGGGGAGTTTACCCCTTTGAACTTCTGAGGAGGAGTTTACATATGAAAAGGAGTTTACACAACCTTTAAGAGGAGCAAGTTCATTGGTTGAAGTATTTTTCCCATAAGCCCCTGAGTTATCCCACGCCCATTCTCTGGGAGATAAAAGAAGCAACATTGGGACTGGAGAAGGAGACTACTCTAGGTCAGAATTGGGATGGCTCTCTACAGGAAGAAGAGTCTGGCCAGGAGATTGAGTTGAGACAGAAGATCTCCTCCCAGAGAGGTATTGGCAGTTTCTGGAGACAACAAGACGTTACATGAACTCCTTTAAAGGTGTGAATTAAGTACATAAGCATTAGCACCTTGTTTCATGTTCTGGCCCATAACACATGGTCATCAGAGGACCTCTCCACAGAGGGCCTGGGAATCGGGACTGCTGGCATGGCGGCTATGTGGCAGGCAGAGTGGTAGAGGCAAGCCTGTCCCATTTGGCTCAGCGGCAGACGTTCTTCCTATGTGTTCCCTTGGCATACTCCAAAGAGCTAGTTCCAGGAAAGCCTTGTAGGGAGCCCACTGGCCTTTTTGCCTGAGAGAGGAGGCATGTTCTCCATGCCCTGCTCATCTCTCCCATTGCTGGCCGACTCAGCCTTCGCTGAGAAGCACTGGCTGTCACATTGCTGGTCGCACACGGCAGAACTAAGGTCCCCAAGAGCTCTCTGAGGCCTTCCCCAGCAAGGCCACCATGCTTGCTCTGATAGATTTCTCTGGAGATTTGGACCCACCATATAGCGACTCCCTCCAGGACTGCTTTGGGTCGCACCATGCCTCTCCTCCCTGTAGTCTAAAAAGGCCCACGGGGCCTCCCTTCCCACAGGGACTAGCTCCCATTCAGACAAGAGCAACCAATCACACACAAGTACACATCTCTGCCCCCAGGGCAGTGGCACAGAGCAGTGGCTCCACCATGGACACTCCTTGCAGGAGACTGGCTGTAGCCCTTCATTCCTTCTGCCTGCTGGCCCCTTTTCCCCCTGCAACAAAGCCAAAGCCACTGACTTCCTTCCAGCCTCATGTTTGGCATCAGTGACCAACAGAACCCAAGGCAGGATACGTGTCCATCATCTGATGGACCCATCCCCAATTACACACTCGCACATGCACACACACTTACAAGACTCATACACACACAGAAGCCAGCACCAGCACAGTCAGACTCACAGGGAGAGGTGTTTGTGGATCAATGGCTCTCCCCCGGGCTGTGTCACCCTCCCCTAATGATTGGCTTCTGAGGGAAGGGGCCACAAACAACAACAGGGAAGAAGGTCCGGCCTTCCCTTGGGCCATCCTCCTGCCAGGAGGGATATAAAAGCCCCCCAGGCTGAGCCACCTTCACACTCAGCCCCACACCTTCACTCACACTCACACCCACACTCACACTCACACTCACGCCCACAGGCACAGACACCAGCTCCATCCCAGTGAGGCTCCCGCACCTCCCTGCATCACACACTCGGCCCCTCTCTGACACCCGTTTCCCGGTCTTTGCTGCCCAAGGCACCCACCCACCGCTCCCACCATGGCAGACACCTGTTTCTCTGGGCCTTGCTTTCCCACAGCCTCGGCCGTCTCAGTCTGTTCCAGTGACGTGAGCTGCGGCAGCAACAGAGTCTGCTTGCCCAGTTCTTGCACCGGCTCTTCCTGGCAGCTGGATGACTGCCCAGAGAGCTGTTGTGAACCCGGCTGCTGCCCAGCCCCATGCTGCCCGGCCCCCTGCTGCCCGGCCCCCTGCTGCACGCCGGCCTCCTGCCTGACCCTTGTGTGCCGGCCAGTCTGCTGCGTGCCCGCCACCTGCCAGGTGGCCTGTGAACCCAGCCCCTGCCAGGCTGTCTGCGCCTCCTCCTGCTCGCCATCATGCTGCCAGCAGTCTTGCTGCCAGCCTACGGGCTGCGGGTCTCCCTGCTGCCAGCAGTCCTGCTGCCCAGCCCCTTGCTGCGCTGCCTCTCCCTGCTCGGTGCAGTCCTGCTGCTGCGTCCCCGTGTGCTGTAAACCCAGCTGCTGCATCTCCCTGCCCTTGTGCTGTAAGCCCAGCTGCTGTGTGACCACAGCCTGCTGCCCCGCCTCCAGCTGCTGCCAGCCCAGCTGCTGCCGCCCGGCCTGCTGCGTGCCCCTCGTGTGCCGCCCCGTGTGCGGCCTGGCCTCCTGCTGCGCGCCCGTCTCCTGCAGACCCTCTTGCTGCGGCCCCACGTCCTCCTCCTCTTGCTGCTGCGCATCCTCCTGCTGCCCGGCCGCCCCCTGCTGCCGCCCCGCCTCCTGCGTGTCCCTGGTCTGCCGGCCCGCCTGCTGCAAGCCCGCCTGCTGCGCCCCCAGCTGCGGCCAGAAATCTTGCTGCTGACCCCAGGCTGCTGCTCTCTGCCCCCCCGGCTGACGCCCTCTGTCTCTCCCCCACCCCGGGCCCCACTTCTGCGGGTCTCCCGTATCCCTCCCCGGATATCAGCCTCAGCAGCTCACCGGCCACCCCCTCCCCTGACAACCTGCCTTAGAGAGATGAAGCAAACAGCTCCACCAGCAGAACCCATGTGGGGCTCTTCCAAACCCTGGCTGCCCCAGCCTCAGCACCTGCTTGGCGTGCACCCGGGCCCACTGCTTGCAGCCCCCGGCAGGCTCTCTCTCATGTCAAAGTGCCCGGGGATGGCCTTGACCACGGCCTGCCTGCTAATAAACAGCATCAACTCACTTTTCTGGCCTCTCACTCGTCCTCTTTCCTCATCTTGGGCCCAGCTGGGAAAGCGGGAGCCCCACACTTGCACAAGGCAGCCTGAGGAGCGCACGAGGCCCCAGGAGTCAGTGGCTCTATCTAAAGTGTGCCGGCATACCAGGCACATGCCTCACCGAGGTCCTGCAGAGCCGGGCCCGGACACATCGCACCCACACTCTGGCCCCTGCCTTCCAGAACACAAGCCTAGCGCCTTAAAATCTTTCCCCTGCATCCACCATCACCACGTCCAAGCACACCACCTGCCACCAGGACCCAGGACGGGGCAGTGGGGGGACTGAGTAGCAGTGTCCCTGCTGGCGCTCTGCTCCCCCGAGAACACCCCGAGCAAGGGAGGGCTGATTGGCACTCACAGTGAAGGTGCCCTTCTTTCTCCGACGACTCCCAATGAAAAACCGGGATCCCTTCATGGTCAATGACATTGGGAACGGGGTGTCGACAATCCTGAAAGCCGGAATGAGCCGTGTAAATGGGGGAGGGCCTGGGCCCTTCCTGCCATCCCCAGGGATCCTTCTCATGGCCGCATAATTCCCGTTTGGACAAGAGCGCCCTGGTGGAGGTGGTGGGGGCGGGGTGAGACATAATCATCCCCACTCCGAGGGTCACCCTCCCCTCTGCCGTCGGCCAGCCCAAAGCCCAGAGACCCCCCCCAGACTCCAAGGCCACCGGCGGGCAGCGATGGGAAAGTCCACCTGGGGGCCCCTGGGACCGGATTTCCTGAGCGTCTGGAAGGGATTCATGGTCCTGGAGACACGCTGACCTCCTCTAAGTGGGCCCCCTCCCTGGCTCCCCTTGTAATTTCAGCAAGGAATGATGGGTTTCCCCAACTCCCAGGCTCTGTTGCTTTCTGGCTGGGACAGCTGATGGATAAGGCTGTGGCTACAGGAGCCCAGCATCACCTGATCACGGGGAATCCCGAATCCTGGGAAGTGTGAGGGACGCACAGGAATCCTCAGGGGAGGAGGGGGGTGGGACCCCAGCACGCGTGCACACACACACACACACACATGCACAAGACACTTGTGCAGCACACATGACCACATACATGGGATTACACACTGACACGTGTGTGCAGTACAAACACATGGCACACATGCATGCATGGGACACATGCACGGCTCACAGAGACACGTGCATGGGGCTGCAT